>NC_059192.1:30066688-30181688 GCF_020615455.1 Coregonus clupeaformis
TGCACTATGTATGGAATAAGGTGACATTTCAGATGCAGAAAGGATGGAAGAACTTAATAATACCCCAGCCTGCCTCTTCTCCTCTCGCCCCCTCCCTCTCGCACCCTCCTCTCGCCCCCTCCCTCTCGCCCCCTCCCTCTCGCCTCCTCCTCCTCGCCCTCCCTCTCGCCTCCTCCTCTCGCCTCCCTCTCGCCTCCTCCTCTCGCCCCTCCTCTCGCCTCCTCTCGCACCCTCCTTCGCCCCCCTCCCTCTCGCCTCCTCCTCTCTCCCCTCCTCTCGCCTCCTCCTCTCGCCCCCTCCTCTCGCCTCCTCCTCTCGCCCCCTCCTCTCGCACCCTCCCTCTCGCACCCTCCTCTCGCCCCCTCCTCTCGCCCCCTCCCTCTCGCCTCCTCCTGCACTCCTCCCTCTCGCACCCCTCCTCTCGCCCCCTCCTCTCGCCTCCTCCTCTCTCGCCTCCCTCTCGCCTCCTCCTCTGCCCCTCCTCTCGCCCCCTCCCTCTCGCACCCTCCTCTCGCCCCCTCCCTCTCGCCTCCTCCTCTCGCCCCCTCCTCTCGCACCCTCCCTCTCGCACCCTCCTCTCGCCCCCTCCCTCTCGCCTCCTCATCTCGCCCCCTCCTCACGCCCCCTCCCTCTCCCCTCCTCCTCTCACCCCCTCCTTTCCACTCCATGTACAGTAGAAGTACATTACACACACACAAACACACAACTCAGCAGCAAATGGGTTTGGAAAAAGAAAAACATTGTGCAACCCTCAACCCTTTAGTCTGTGGAACTGGAATTAACATGGGAACTCCTCAGAGAAGGGACAGATTGAGGAACAGAGGACTGGTCTAAATGTTCTGTCCTCTGTACCGCCATGTGTTTCCCACGGACAGAAGTGTTTTTACCATGTACTTTGCCACTGTAGGAGCGCAGACTGAGACGTGTTGATGTGTGAGGCAGATGGGTTCCTATGGGGGTCTGTCATGTCAAATCTATTTCACTCAGACGTGTTGATGTGTGAGGCAGATGGGTTCCTATGGGGGTCTGTCATATCAAATCTAACTGACTCAAACTTGTTGATGTGTGAGGCAGATGGGTTCCTATGGGAGTCTGTCATGTCAAATCTATTTCACTCAGACTTGTTGATGTGTGAGGCAGATGGGTTCCTATGGGGGTCTGTCATGTCAAATCTATTTCACTCAGACGTGTTGATGTGTGAAGCAGATGGCTTCCTATGGGGGTCTGTCATGTCAAATCTAACTGACTCAAACTTGTTGATGTGTGAGGCAGATGGGTTCCAATGGGGGTCTGTCATGTCAAATCTATTTCACTCAGACTTGTTGATGTGTGAAGCAGATGGGTTCCTATGGGGGTCTGTCATGTCAAATCTAACTGACTCAAACTTGTTGATGTGTGAAGCAGATGGGTTCCTATGGGGGTCTGTCGTGTCAAATCTTTTTCACTCAGACTTGTTGATGTGTGAAGCAGATGGGTTCCTATGGGGGTCTGTCATGTCAAATCTATTTCACTCAGACTTGTTGATGTGTAAGCAGATGGGTTCCTATGGGGGTCTGTCATGTCAAATCTAACTGACTCAAACTTGTTGATGTGTGAAGCAGATGGGTTCCTATGGGGGTCTGTCATGTCAAATCTAACTGACTCAAACTTGTTGATGTGTGAAGCAGATGGGTTCCTATGGGGGTCTGTCATGTCAAATCTAACTGACTCAAACTTGTTGATGTGTGAGGCAGATGGGTTCCTATGGGGGTCTGTCATGTCAAATCTATTTCACTCAGACTTGTTGATGTGTGAAGCAGATGGGTTCCTATGGGGGTCTGTCATGTCAAATCTAACTGACTCAAACTTGTTGATGTGTGAAGCAGATGGGTTCCTATGGGGGTCTGTCATGTCAAATCTATTTCACTCAGACTTGTTGATGTGTGAAGCAGATGGGTTCCTATGGGGGTCTGTCATGTCAAATCTATTTCACTCAGACTTGTTGATGTGTGAAGCAGATGGGTTCCTATGGGGGTCTGTCATGTCAAATCTAACTGACTCAAACTTGTTGATGTGTGAAGCAGATGGGTTCCTATGGGGGTCTGTCATGTCAAATCTAACTGACTCAAACTTGTTGATGTGTGAAGCAGATGGGTTCCTATGGGGGTCTGTCATGTCAAATCTAACCTAGTTGGTTTACCTACTGTAGGCACTGTATGTGTTGAATTGGAACAAAAGTCTTTACAGAGATTGTGCAAACATACAGTCAATAAATGCAATATAATTATGATGCTGTTTTAAATCAGCGTACTAGATATTTCTGGAATATTTGTTTTGACTTAGAATGTTCTAGCTAGTTCTCTTCATTCTGATCTAAAAGTAGAGTCTATTTCAGACATTCAGCTACGATGGGTTTCATAAGTATTGAAATGTAGATTTAATTAAATAATTTTTTTGTCATTGATCTAAACAAAATACTCCATAATGTCAAGTGAAAAGAAAATTATACAAATAATAAAATTAAATAACTAAAATATAGTAGGCTTAACAAATCCCATAATAAGTTACATGGACTCACTCTGTGTTAAATAATAGGGGTTGACATGATTTTTGAATGACTACCCCTTCCTCTGTCCCACATACACACAACAACTGGAAGGTCCCTCAGTCAAGTATTGAATTTCAAGCACAGATTCAACTACAAAGACCAGGGAGCTTTTCAAAAGCCTCATAAAGAAGGGCAGTGATGGGTAGATGGGTAACAATAAGAAATAAAACATTGAGCATCTCTTTAAACATGGTCAAGTTAATATTTATGCTGTGGATGATGTATTAAACCACCCAGACACCTCAACGATCCTTCTGAACTGAGCTGCAGGACAGGAATGAAACGGATCAGGGATGTTACCATGAGGCCATTGGTGATTTTAAAACAGCTACAGAGTTCAATGTCTGTGATGGAAGAGAACTGAGGATGGATCAACAACATTGTAGTGACTCCACAATAATGACCTAAATGACAGAGTGAAAAGAAGAACACAAATATACAGAATACAATTATTCCAAAACATGCATCCTGTATGCAACAAGGCACTAAAGTTATACTGCAAGAAAACACGGCAAAGGAATACACTTTTTAATATAAATCAGAATTAAACAACTGTTGGACAGATCCTGTAGCCTTCTTAGACTTAACAACTCTGAAGCAACTTTCAGCATACAGGAGTGTGGTGCCAGGAAAATAACCTCTCACTCAACGTCAACAAAACAAAGGAGAGGATTGTGGACTTCAGGAAACAGCAGAGGGAGCACCCCCCTATCCACGTCGACGGGACCGCAGTGGAGAAGGTTCAAGTTCCTCGGTGTACACATCACTGACAAACTGAAATTGTCCACCCACACAGACAGTGTGGTGAAGAAGGCGCAACAGCGCCTCTTCAACCTCAGGAGGCTGAAGAAATTTGGCTTGGCACCTAAAACCCCCACAAACCTTTACAGATGCACAATTGAGAGCATCCTGTCGGGCTGTATCACCGCCTGGTACGGCAACTGCACCGCCTGCAACTGAGCCAATTGGTGGTGCGGTCTGCCCAACGTATCACCGGGGCAAACTACCAGCCCTCCAGGACACCTACAGCACCCAATGTCACAGGAAGGCCAAAAAGATAATCAAGGACAACAACCACCGGAGCCACTACCTGTTCACCCCGCTATCATCCAGAAGGCGAGGTCAGTACAGGTGCATCAAAGCTGGGACCGAGAGACTGAAAAATCTTCTATCTCAAGGTCATCAGACTGTTAAATAGCCTTCACTAGCACATTTGAGGCTGCTGCCTATATACATAGATTAGAAATCACTGGCCACTTTAAGAAATGGAACACTAGTCACTTTAATAATGTTTGCATATCTGCATTACTCATCTCATATGTATATACTGTATTCTATACTATTCTACTGTATCTTAGTCCATGCCGCTCTGACATTGCTCGTCTATATATTTATATATTCTTAATTCCATTGATTTACTTATATTTATGTGTAAAGGTATATGTTGTGAAATTGTTAGATATTATTTGTTAGATATTACTGCACTGTCTGAGCTAGAAACACAAGCATTTCGCTGCACCCACAATAACATCTGCTAAACACATGTATGTGACCAATAAAATTTGATTTGATTTGAAGAAATATTAGATACTGTTAAATCATTCACACAGAGAAAAGCACCAGGAATGGATGTGTCACGATTCTCTAAAGCAGAACCCAGAAGCAGACCAGGACAAGGTGAGTAGAACGAAGGTGAGTATTTATTTACAGATTCAAATGTGGAAGCAGAATAATCCAGGAAACGGAGCGGGCAGCGGAGGTGAGTTGGTGGGAGTGAATATGCAGATCCAATGATGTCACAGAAGCCACCGACGACCAGGCAGGGGTGGGGTGAATGTTCCGGGAGAATGACTGTAGACAGAGTAAAGAAAGGTAAGTTCACGGCAAGCAAAAAGTACAAAACAACAAAACTAACTCTAGTAACTGTGAGGCTGATACGCTGACACAACATACTGTTCATGGCTAACGATCCGGCAGGGAATGGATGTCAGGTCAGAGCTTATGAAGTGGAGAGGTGATGATCAGGACCAGGTGTGCAGATAGCTGATGAGATGCAGGTGCGGGTAATTGAAATATCTCCAGCCTAGCTTCGTCGCCCGGCAACCAGACAGGGTGCGTTCAGGAACCTCAGGAAACAGACTCCAGGACAGAAAACAGGCAACACAGGCAGAAACAGACTCAGGAAGCGGGATTCATGACAGGATGTCTTTCCCATAGAATTCTGTTCAACATTTTGGGACAAAGTAGCCCCCCTATTTACACAAATGACAACACACATGTCACTCAATTCAGTACTTTCTAGCTAAATGTATCAAACAGTTATTTCAGTTATATTAAAACCAGGAAAATCTGGAGAGTTCCCTGATTATAGACTCATAACTTTAATAAATTGTGACAATAAAATAATAATAAAGCTTATAAGCAGTCGAATGGCAAAGGTCTTACCAGACTTGAGACATATTTTACATTTACGTCATTTAGCAGACACTCTTATCCAGAGCGACTTACAGTTAAGTTAGTGCATACATAATTTTTTTATTTTTCATACTGGCCCCCCTTGGGAATCGAACCCACAACCCTGGCATTGCAAACGCCATGCTCTACCAACTGAGCTACATCCCTGCCGGACATTCCCTCCCCTACCCTGGGCCAATTGTTCGCCGCCCCATGGGTCTCCCGGTCGCGGCCGGCTACGACAGAGCCTGGATTCGAACCATGATCTCTAGTGGCACAGCTAGCACTGCGACGCCTTAGACCACTGTGCCACATATCAATCAAAAAGTGTTTATTAAAAATAAACACTTGCAAACAAATACAAGAACATGTTTCAGTTTAATACATTAGGCAAAAAAACAAGATATAGATTTACCAATAATGGCTGTTGATGCCGAAAAGGCTTTAGACCGTTTTGAATGGCCTTTTCTATTCAAAACTTTGGAAGCTTTCAGCTTTCCAGTAGAAATTAGAAATGTTACAAAAATGTATTATATGTCCTAAAGCAAAAATATACACCAATAATACATTGTCTGATAAAAATGCATAAGACAGGGATGTCCTCTCTCCCCTCCTGTTTGCAATTGATCCGCTTGCTGAAAGAATTAGACAGGACCCAAACGTAACAGGCATCAGTATTGGTAAACTAAATGTATTTGCAGATGATCTCTTGATATACCTGACCAATATTTAAAACTTAATGCTGCCTTTGCTAAAAATATTTTCAGAATACTCAAAAATCTCAGGATATAAAAATAATGTTGAAAACCCCAAAATAATGGCAATATTTAAAAAATAAATAAAAACTCACGTTCTACAGCAATCCTTTAAGAGGACCACAAAAATATTCAATACTAAGGATGCTTAATAAGTGACAACAAACAACAAATATATAAAGATGACTGTATTCCATTACTCAACAGTACAGTATGAAAGCAGATCTAATTAAATTGAATAATCTTCCCATAAATCTTACAGGTAGAAAAGCCTCTTTAGAATGGCATGGCTGCCAAAGTTTACCCCATCGAAGACTTTCTTTAAAAAAGTATACTCGGTCATAACAGACTTTATATTGGCAAATAAAATGCATAGAATAAAAGTCTGAGGGTCGTTTGAACCTTCCAGACTTGGAATTGTATCAACTCGCTACCAGAATCTTTTTACGAGTCTATTTTCAAAGGATAAAGCTAAGAATATTAATAACTTCATAGTTAAGAACACTATAACAATATGGAAGAAAAAGAAACGTATTCTACAAAAACCTATATCATTTAATAAAAACACAACCTTATGAAATAATTATTGGATAGGTTTTCAGAATTCACAGATAAATTGGTCCACATGGAAAACTAAAGGCATAGAAACAGTACAGTGCCTGTTTCAAAAAATTTGAAAAAATAAATAATGGAAAAGTGGTGAGTGCATATGTATCCCTTTGCTATGAAGCCCCTAAATAAGATCTGGTGCAACCAATTACCTTCAGAAGTCACATAATTAGTTAAATAAAGTCCACCTGTGTGCAATCTAAGTGTCACATGACCTGCTACATGATCTCAGTATATTTACACCTGTTCTGAAAGGCCCCAGAGTTTGCAACACCACTTAGCAAGGGGCACCACCAAGCAAGCGGCACCATGAAGACCAAGGAGCTCTCCAAACAGGTCAAGGGAAAAGTTGTGGAGAAGTACAGATCAGGGTTGGGTTATAAAAAAATAGCAGAAACTTTGAACATCCCACGGAGCACCCTTAAATCCATTATAAAAAAATTGAAAGAATATGGCACCACAACAAACCTGCCAAGAGAGGGCCGCCCACCAAATCTCACGGACCAGGCAAGGAGGGCATTAATCAGAGAGGCAACAAAGAGACCAAAGAGAAAGGAAGGAGCTGCAAAGCTTCACAGCGGAAATTGGAGTATCTGTCCATAGGAGCACTTCAAGCCATACACTCCACAGAGCTGGGCTTTACGGAAGAGTGGCCAGAAAAAAGCCATTGCTTAAAGAAAAAAATAAGCAAACACGTTTGGTGTTCGCCAAAAGGCATGTGGGAGACTCCCCAAACATATGGAAGAAGGTACTCTGGTCAGATGAGACTAAAATTGAGCTTTTTGGCCATCAAGGAAAACGCTATATCTGGCGCAAACCCAGAGAACACCGGGATGTTTTTAATCGGCAGGGACTGGGAAACTGGTCAGAATTGAAGGAATGATGGATGGCGCTAAATACAGGGAAATTCTTGAGGGAAACCTGTTTCAGTCTTCCAGAGATTTGAGACTGGGACGGAGGTTCAGCTTCCAGCAGGACAATGACCCTAAACATACTGCTAAAGCAACACACGAGTGGTTTAAGGGGAAACATTTACATGTCTTGGAATGGCCTAGTCAAAGCCCAGACCTCAATCCAATTGAGAATCTGTGGTATGACTTAAAGATTGCTGTACACCAGCGGAACCCATCCAACTTGAATGAGCTGGAGCAGTTTTGCCTTGAAGAATGGGCAAAAATCCCAGTGGCTAGATGTGCCAAGCATATAGAGACATACCCCAAGAGACTTGCGGCTGTAATTGCTGCAAAAGGTGGCTCCACAAAGTATTGACTTTGGGGGGTGAATAGTTATGCATGCTCAAGTTTTCAGTTTTTTTGTCTTATTTCTTGTTTGTTTCACAATAGAAAATATTTTGAAACATCAAATTGGTAGGCATGTTGTGTAAATCAAATGATACAACCCCCCCAAAAAAAAAAATCCATTTTAATTCCAGGTTGTAAGGCAACAAAATAGGAAAAATGCCAAAGGGGGGTGAATACTTTCGCAAGCACTGTAAATTACTTGGTAACAGGAAATACATTTGCTTCTATGATATAATTAAAAAGTAATTTTGGACTGACCAATGTAGATAGTTTCAAATACATGCAACTTAAAAGTTCCATATGTCTCAGTGCAGCAGTAGTGGGGGAACCGGTTTATTGTCTTGTTGTTTCTAGTGAAGGACATTATATCCCTTAGTGATATCACCAAGCCATCCCCCTACAGGAAGTGGTCCCTTAGTGATATCACCAAGCCATCCCCCTACAGGAAGTGATCCCTTAGTGATATCACCAAGCCATCCCCCTACAGGATGTGGTCTCTTAGTGATGTTACCAAGCCATCCCCTTACAGGAAGTGATTCCTTAGTGATGTCACCAAGCCCTCCCCGTACAGGATGTAGTCCCTTAGTGATGTCACCAAGCCATTCCACTACAGTAAGTGATCCCTTAGTGATATCACCAAGCCATCCCCCTACAGGAAGTGGTCCCTTAGTGATGTCACCAAGCCATTCCACTACAGTAAGTGATCCCTTAGTGATGTTACCAAGCCATCCCCTTACAGGAAGTGATCCCTTAGTGATGTCACCAAGCCATTCCACTACAGTAAGTGATCCCTTAGTGATGTTACCAATCCATCCCCCTACATGAAGTGATCCCTTAGTGATGTTACCAAGCCATCCCCTTACAGGAAGTGATCCCTTAGTGATGTCACCAAGACATCCCCCTACAGGAAGTGAACCCTTAGTGATGTTACCAAGCCATCCCCTTAAAGGAAGTGATCCCTTAGTGATGTCACCAAGCCATCCCTCTACAGGAAGTAGACACTCATAACAACACTCTGTAGCCTGAAGCCGTCACTTCCTGTTACTGTCACATCCTGTCACATGGTGCCTCACTGGCGTAGCCAAAACGTTTTAGAATGCGTCCCAAATGGCACCCTATCCCCTATATGGTGAACTACTTTTTACCAGGGACCGTAGGGTAGTAGTATTCCCATCACGCCTTGGTCAAAAGTAGTGCACTACGTAGGGAATTGCGTGGCATTTGGAACATAACATTCTTCTTTTCTAATCGAGGGTTAAACTCAGCATGGGACATCTTTCCTCTCTCAGGTGGCCTGGTATTGTGTATGAACAGCTGATCACCATGACGATAGTACGTGGTACGTCTTGTGCAACCTAATGATCTGTTGTTTGTTTGTTTATCTCCAACTAACGCTGAGCAAAGCTTCCAGGGGAATCTGCCAGTGTGTGTGTGTCTGTGCGTTTGCCCAACAACTTGAATCCCAGTGTGCTGACTGATAAAGGTCAGTGATACTGAGAGAGGAGCTTGTTGAAGTTTGCCTGCCTCTAATTAGCTAGCGCTCTGTGCTCTCAGTTCACTCCACAGTGCCAACAGCTAGCACGCCCAGGCTGTATGTGTGTGTGTGTGTGTGGGCATGCCCCTGCCCATGCTCAGCTGTGTGACCAGAATGTGACGAAAAACAAAGATAGTCGCTTGCTCACTCCACTGCCAAGTAGAGAGGGAGGTGAGTAAAGAGGAGGAAGCCAGCATGTCAGTCAGCCAGCAAGCCAGCCAGTAAGCCAGCCAGCCAGCCAGTAAGCCAGCCAGCCAGTAAGCCAGCCAGCCAGCCAGCCAGCTAGTCAGCCAGCTAGTCAGCCAGCCAGCCAGTCAGTCAGCCAACATTGAAGAGAGATGAGAAGCAAATGATGATGACATTAGAGAAAGAGAGAGAGAGAGAGACAAGGAAAGGAAGAGAGAAAGAGAGAGAGAGAGAGAGAGACAAGGAAAGAGAGAGAGAGAGAGAGAGAGAGAGAGAGAGAGAGAGAGAGAGAGAGAGAGAGAGAGAGAGAGAGAGAGAGAGAGAGAGAGACAGAGGGAGAGAGAGAGAGAGAGAGATAGCGTGAGAGAGAGAGAGAGAGAGAGTGCGAGTGGGAGAGAGAAAGAGAGAGAGAGACAGAGAGAGAGAGAGAGAGAGAGGGCGAGAGAGAGAGATAGAGACACGGAGAGGGAGAGAGAGCGGGAGAGAGAGAGAGGGACAAGGAAAGAGAGAGAGAGAGAGAGAGAGAGAGAGAGAGAGAGAGAGAGAGAGAGAGAGAGAGAGAGAGAGAGAGAGAGAGAGTGCAATCATTTGAGAAGAGCAGACAGACAGAGCTTGTTGGAGACTAGATTATTCATAATGACCATCATCACTGCCTCTACAGTGTATTGCTCTCAAAACAATAGCAGGATCATTCTAGGGAACTAGGAGTATTATTATCAGTCAAAACAAGAGCAGGATCATTCTAGGGAACTAGGAGTGTTATTGTCAGTCAAAACAATAGCAGGATCATTCTAGGGAACTAGGAGTATTATTATCAGTCAACACAATAGCAGGATCATTCTAGGGAACTAGGAGTATTATTATCAGTCAACACAATAGCAGGATCATTCTAGGGAACTAGGAGTATTATTATCAGTCAACACAATAGTATGATCATTCTAGGGAACTAGGAGTATTATTATCAGTCAACGCAATAGCAGGATCATTCTAGGGATCTAGGAGTGTTATTATTAGTCAAAACAAGAGCAGGATCATTCTAGGGATCTAGTAGTGTTGTTATCTGCCACATCACAATGCAGTCAATCTGCGGCTCCATGTGAGGAGTGGGTTTGATGGGTGACAGGATGCAGCTTTGCCTTTGGTGTGTGTGTGCGTGCGAGGCTTCGGATCAAACACTAATGTTTAAGAAGCAGCAAACAGGGAGCGGATAGGGAAAGTTCATATGGTCATGGTTTTGATGGTTTTGATCCATATGTCAGTCATGTCATGGTTTTGATGGCTTTGATCCATATGTCAGTCATGTCATGGTTTTGATAGCTTTGATCCATATGTCAGTCATGTCATGGTTTTGATGGCTTTGATCCATATGTCAGTCATGTCATGGTTTTGATAGCTTTGATCCATATGTCAGTCATGCCATGGTTTTGATGGCTTTGATCCATATGTCAGTCATGTCATGGTTTTGATGGCTTTGATCCATATGTCAGTCATGTCATGGTTTTGATAGCTTTGATTCCATTGAGTCTGTTAGTCAAATAAAGTCTTAACTTCCATCTTCATTGTCATCTACTGGATGTCTGAGTCACAGTTATAAGTGATCAGGAGAAAGTGATTGAGAAACAATGTAATAAATAGTCTTCATGAGACTGGTTGTACTAGTCTAGAAAGACAGAAACAAGGATACATTTACATTTTGTTCAAGTTATATTTTGCTGCTGGGATACATTACAATTCAATGGTCCCACTTTAATCAAATCAACAAAGATAGCATATACATTTGTAGAGCATCCATAAAGTCTTCATAAGCAGTACATACACTGAGTGTACAAAACATTAAGAACACCTTCCTAATATTGAGTTGCACCCCACCTTTTGCCCTCAGAACAGCCTTAATTTGTCAGGGCATGGACTCTACAAGGTGTCGAAAGCATTCCACAGGGATGCTGGCCCATGTTGACTCCAATGCTTCCCATAGTTGTGTCAAGTTGGCTCGATGTCCTTTGGGTGGTGGACCATTCTTGATACACACAGGAAACTGTTAAGCATGAAAAACCCAGCAGCGGTGCCTGGCACCTACTACCATACCCCGTTCAAAGGCACTTAAATATTTTGTCTTGCCCATTCACCCTCTGAATAGCAGATATACACAATCCATACACAATCCATTGCCCTGTGTAGGGTGCTGTCTTTCTGATGGGACGTTAAACTGGTGTCCTGACTCTCTGTGGTCACTAAATATCTCACGGCACTTATCGTATGAGTAGGGGTGTTAACCCTGGTGTCCTGGCTAAATTCCCAATCTGGCCCTCATACCATCATGGCCACCTAATCATCCCCAGCTTCCAATTGGCTCATTCATCCCCCCTCCTCTCCCCTGTAACTATTCTCCAGGTTGTTGCTGTAAATTAGAATGTGTTCTCAGTCAAGTTACCTGGTAAAGTAAGGGTTAAATAAAATGTCTCAAGGCTTAAAATTCCTTCTTTAACCTGTCTCCTCCCCTTCATCTACACTGATTTAAGTGACATCAATAAGGGATCATAGCATTCACCTGGTCAGTCTATGTTATGAAGGAGCAGGTGTTCTTAATGTTTTGTACACTCCGTGCATATTCTTCATAAATCCTTTACAGCATAGCAGCCAAGTCATAGCAGCCTTGAAAATAGCCAATACAGTCAAACATGAGAAAAAAAGGATCAATTTCCCCATTGAGGCCAGTTTCAGGAGTAATATCCCCTTAACCCTTACTCAGATAGGTATGAATGAGGGTAGGAAGGTAAGTAAATGGACACATACAGTAGCCTAAGGCTGCGTCCCAAATGGCACTCTGTTTCTTATATAGTGCTCTACTTTTGATCAGGGCCTTATATAGCCCTAAAGTAGTGCACTATGTAGGGAATATGGTGCCTTTTGGGACGTATCCATACAGTAGCCTATTAAATGACCTAAGCTGTTGTTAACTGCCTGCCTCCATTCACATAATGTTGTATCCTAATGGAGGCTTACAACAGGAAGTCTCAAAAAAACATCTCAAAATAAATTACACTAATTTACTCTTCACAGAACATAGCTTAGTGTAAGGCTGATGTGCCTGATACTGCAGGTACACTCCTGTATTCAGATCATAACCATGAGTTAGGCTACTATCATGTTACTATCTCTTTCTTTCCTCTGAGCACTCTGTCTTCATTTCCCTCTGAGCCACGCTTGTATCACCCACCCAACAATACAGCTCCTCCCAAGGCAACAACAACCTTCTGGAAGCATGCATGTGTGGCTGACTGACTAGAGTCTGTGTGTGTATGTGTATGTGTGTTAATGTGTGTGCGCATGTTTGTGTGTGTGTGTGTGTGTGTGTGTGTGCATGTGAGACGTCTGACAGGTCAGGCAAATGAGCCAATCAACTCCTCTCTGCCGGACCTAGAACTCCTGTTACTTCCCCACTGGACCTAGAACTCCTGCTACTTCCCCACTGGACCTAGAACTCCTGCTACTTCCTCACTGGACCTAGAACTCCTGCTACTTCCCCACTGGACCTAGAAATCCTGCTACTTCCCCACTGGACCTAGAAATCCTGCTACTTCCCCACTGGACCTAGAAATCCTGCTACTTCCCCACTGGACCTAGAACTCCTGCTACCTCCCCACTGGACCTAGAACTCCTGTTACTTCCCCACTGGACCTAGAACTCCTGCTACTTTCCCAATGGACCTAGAACTCCTGCTACTTCCCCACTGGACCTAGAACTCCTGCTGCTTCCCCACTGGACCTAGAAATCCTGCTACTTCTCCACTGGACCTAGAACTCCTGCTACTTCCCCACTGGACCTAGAACTCCTGCTACTTCTCCACTGGACCTAGAACTCCTGCTACTTCCCCACTGGACCTAGAACTCCTGCTACTTCCCCACTGGACCTAGAAATCCTGCTACTTCCCCACTGGACCTAGAAATCCTGCTACTTCCCCACTGGACCTAGAAATCCTGCTACTTCCCCACTGGACCTAGAACTCCTGCTACCTCCCCACTGGACCTAGAACTCCTGTTACTTCCCCACTGGACCTAGAACTCCTGCTACTACCCCAATGGACCTAGAACTCCTGCTATTTCCCCACTGGACCTAGAACTCCTGCTACTTATTATTGGCGCCGGAGAAGATGGCTGCCGTTTTACAGCCCTCTAACCAATTGTACTATTGTGTATGTTTTTTCGCGTTATTTGTAATTTGTTCTGTACATAATGTTTCTGCCATCGTCTCTTATAACTAAAAATAGCTTCTGGATATCAGGACAGCAATTACTCACCTCGTATTGGACAAAGATTTTTTCTTCAACGCGGCGGCCGTGAAGGATATCCTACAGACACCCGACAAGGCCCAAATCCCCGTCATTCACAGGAGAAAGAGACGGAGTGTCACGGATTCTGCCGAGGCTGCTCTTCCTCCTTGCTCGGGCAGGCTTCGGCGTTCGTCGTCCCCGGAGTACTAGCTACTGCCGATCGATGTTTTCGGTGTTTGTCTTGTGTTGTCTAGTTTATACACCTGTTGCTTATTTTGTGTTGATTGTGTAACATATAAGTTCCTTGTTTTACGTTTGGCCTTTGTGTGTTATTGTCATTTTGTCTCGTTGATGTTCGGCATATCTATTTCGCCTTTTTACGCGCAGAGTGTTTTTCTCCTCCCGTGTTGTGGAGACTTTTGTTTATGCGTTTTGCATTAAGTAAAGTAGTCATCCTGATTCTCTGTGTCCTGCGCCTGACTTCACTGCCGCGAACACATCACCCCTTTGACAGAATAACACACCACCATGGAGTCAGCAGGACCAGCGGTGGTAACGGAGTCTCTGGAGGATCGTGTCAGCAGCCAGGACGCCATGATCTGTAGACTTGGCACCGCCATGCAGGATGTGATGGACACGCTGAGCCGATGGGAAAGAGGAGGCTTGCCCACACCTCCTCCTACAATACCACCACCATCGGCCAGACCCATCGTTCCATCTCCGGAGTCCAGTGGGATTCGGCTCTCGCTCCCGAGGGCATATGATGGCACCGCAGCCGGGTGTCAGTGTTTCCTACTTCAAGTAGAACTCTACCTGGCAACCATTCACCCGGCGCCCTCGGGATACGAGAGCGTTTCCGCCCTCATCTCCTGTCTATCCGGCAAGGCATTGGAGTGGGCCAATGCCGAATGGAGGGGAATAGACACCGCCACCATCAGCTATGCGGAGTTCTCCCGCCGCTTCAGGGCGGTTTTCGATCATCCCCCAGAGGGGAAAGTGGCGGGGGAGCGTCTGTTCCACCTCCGACAGGGGAAGAGGAGCGCGCAAGAGTTCGCCCTGGATTTCCGGACTCTGGTGGCCAATGCGGGGTGGAATGAGAGGGCCCTCATCGACCACTATCGGTGCAGCCTACGAGAGGACGTTCGCCGAGAGTTGGCCTGCAGGGACACCAACCTAAGCTTCGATCAGTTGGTGGACATGTCGATCCGTCTGGATACCCTGCTGGCTACCCGCGGACGTCCGGAGTTGGGGCCGTCCATTCCATCCCCCAGCACCTCCGAGCCGAGCCCTATGGAGCTCGGGGGTGCTGGTGCTAGAGAGAGGAGGAGAGAGACCCGGAGAGAGGCCGTCCCCTGCTCCAACTTTGGCCGTAGAGGACACACTGCGGCTCGGTGCTGGGGAGGGTCTCCTGGGGATCGAGGCAACAGGTCACGCACTGATGAGTCATTTCAGGTGAGTAAGCGCCCAACTCACCCAGAGCTCTCTGTTGTCCACTTGTGTATTCAAGTTGAATTTCCCCAGGTTTCATCTCATTCCCAGCATAAGGCGCTAGTCGATTCAGGCGCAGCTGGGAATTATATTGATCATAATTTCTGTGTTAAGTTAGGGATTCCCCTCCTAACAGTAGATGTGCCTTTCCCTATCCATGCCCTAGACAGCCGTCCTTTGGGGTCCGGTTTAATTAGGGAGGTCACGGCGCCACTTAAGATGAAGACGCAGGGGGGTCATGAGGAAATCATGCAGTTGTATCTGATCGACTCTCCTGCGTTTCCCGTGGTGCTGGGGCTTCCTTGGTTAATCTCTCATGACCCCACCATTTCGTGGCAACAGAGGGCTCTCAGGGAGTGGTCTGATCAGTGTGTCGGGCGGTGTATAGGTGTTTCCGTAGGGGCGACCACGGTGGAAAGTCCGAACCAAATGCCCGCACTGCACATTCCTCCTGAATATGATGATTTGGCACTCGTGTTCAGTAAGAAGAGGGCGACACAATTACCACCTAATAGACAGGGGGATTGTGCGATAGACCTCCAGGCAGGTGCAGCACTTCCGCGTAGTCATGTGTATCCTCTGTCTCAAGAGGAGACGGCGGCTATGGAGACATACATCGCCGAGTCTCTGGGACAGGGATACATACGGCCCTCCACTTCTCCTGCGTCCTCGAGTTTCTTTTTTGTGAAGAAGAAGGATGGAGGTTTGCGCCCGTGTATTGATTACCGTAGTCTCAATCAGATCACTGTTAAATACAGTTATCCTCTCCCTCTGATTGCGAGTATGACGGAGTCATTACACGGAGCGCGCTTCTTCACAAAATTGGATCTCAGGAGCACCTACAACCTGGTGCGCATTACGGAGGGAGATGAATGGAAAACAGCATTTAGTACCACCTCGGGTCACTATGAGTATCTTGTCATGCCATACGGGTTAATGAATGCTCCTTCAGTCTTCCAATCATTTGTGGATGAGATTTTCCGGGATTTGCATGGGCAGGGTGTAGTGGTGTATATTGACGACATTCTAGTATACTCTGCTACACGAGCCGAGCATGTGGCCCTGGTGCGTCGTGTGTTGGGTAGGCTGTTGGGGCATGACTTGTATGTGAAGGCGGAGAAATGCCTGTTTTTCCAGGAGTCCATCTCCTTCCTGGGCCATCGGTTGTCCGCGTCAGGGGTGGAGATGGAGATTGACCGCGTTTCAGCCGTGCGTAATTGGCAGACTCCTACCACGGTTAAGGAGGTGCAGCAGTTTTTGGGTTTTGCCAATTACTACCGGAGGTTTATCCGGGGTTTTGGACAGGTAGCAGCTCCCATCACCTCCCTGCTAAAGGGGGGCCCGGTGCGTTTGCAGTGGTCGGCTGAGGCGGACAGGGCGTTTAGACAACTGAAGGACCTGTTCACCTCGGTTCCGGTGCTGGCACATCCGGACCCCTCTTTGGCGTTACAAGTGGAGGTGGACGCGTCAGAGGCGGGTATTGGGGCTGTACTGTCTCAACGCTCGGGCACGCCTCCTAAACTCCGGCCCTGTGCTTTTTACTCTAAGAAGCTCAGCCCGGCGGAACGTAATTACGACGTGGGTGACAGGGAGCTGCTAGCTGTGGTCCAAGCCCTGAAGGTGTGGAGGCATTGGCTTGAGGGGGCTCAACACCCTTTTCTAATTCTGACTGACCATCGTAACCTGGAGTATATCCGGGCAGCTAGGAGACTGAACCCTCGTCAGGCTAGGTGGGCCATGTTTCTGCCCCGGTTTGTCTTTAAGCTCACATATATACCAGGGTCACAGAACGTTAAGGCAGATGCCCTGTCCCGGTGATATGACACAGAGGAGAGGTCCATTGAGCCCACTCCCATACTTCCGGAGTCTTGTCTGGTGGCACCGGTGGTGTGGGAGGTCGATGCGGAGATCGAGCGGGCGTTACATACCGACCCTACTCCTCCAGAGTGTCCGGAGGGGCGGAAGTACGTGCCGCTCGAGATTCGTGATCGACTAATTTATTGGGCTCACACGTCACCCTCCTCTGGACATCCTGGTATTGGCCGGACAGTGCACTGCCTTAGTGAAAAGTACTGGTGGCCAACATTGGCAATGGACGTTAGGGTTTATGTCTCCTCCTACTCGGTGTGCGCTCAGTGTAAGGCGCCTAGACACCTGCCCAGGGGGAAGTTACAACCCCTACCCGTTCCACAACGGCCGTGGTCTCACCTATCGGTAGACTTTGTGACGGACCTTCCCCCCTCCCAGGGGAATACCACTATTTTGGTCGTTGTGGATCGGTTTTCTAAGGCCTGTCGTCTCATTCCAATGCTGGGTCTCCCTACTGCCCTACAAACTGCTGAGGCCCTGTTTACTCACGTCTTCCGGCACTACGGGGTACCTGAGGATATAGTGTCTGATCGGGGTCTCCAGTTCACCTCTAGAGTCTGGAGGGCGTTTATGGAACGCTTGGGGGTCTCGGTTAGCCTTACCTCGGTTTTCCACCCTGAGAGTAATGGGCAGGTGGAGAGAGTAAACCAGGATGTGGGTAGGTTTCTGAGGTCTTATTGCCAGGACCGGCAGGAGGAGTGGTCGGGGTATATCCCCTGGGCAGGGATTGCCCAGAACTCCCTTCGCCACTCCTCTACGAATCTGACTCCTTTTCAGTGTGTGTTAGGGTATCAGCCGGTTCTGGCACCCTGGCATCAGAGCCAGATCGAGGCTCCTGCGGTGGATGAATGGTTTCGGCGCTCGGAGGAAACATGGAACGCTGCGCATGTCCATCTGCAGCGGGCTATCCGTAGGCATAAGGCGAGCGCCGATCGCCACCGCAGTGAGGGTCCAGAGTATGCACCTGGAGATCGAGTCTGGCTCTTGACTCGAAACCTGCCCCTTCGCCTGCCCTGCCGGAAGCTGGGTCGACGGTTTCTGGGGCCATTTAAAGTCCTGAGGAGATTGAACGAGGTATGTTACAGGTTACAACTGCCAAATGATTATCGCATTAACCCCTTGTTCCATGTGTCTCTCCTCAGGCCGGTGGTAGCTGGTCCACTCCAGGACAATGAGATACGGGAGGCTCCTCCGCCCCCACTGGACATCGAGGGGGCTCCGGCGTCCTCAGTCCGGTCCATCGTGGATTCGAGACGTCGGATGGGGGGTCTGCAGTATCTCGTGGAGTGGGAGGGGTACGGTCCGGAGGAACAGTGCTGGGTGCCTAGGAGGGACATCTTAGATCCCTCCCTCCTGACGGAGTTCCACCGGAGTCATCCCACTCGCCCTGCTCCGTGTCCTCCTGGCCGTCCCCGAGGCCGGGGTCGGCACACGGCTGGAGCCGCGCATCAAGGGGGTGGGTACTGTCACGGATTCTGCCGAGGCTGCTCCTCCTCCTTGCTCGGGCAGGTTTCGGCGTTCGTCGTCCCCGGAGTACTAGCTACTGCCGATCGATGTTTTCGGTGTTTGTCTTGTGTTGTCTAGTTTATACACCTGTTGCTTATTTTGTGTTGATTGTGTAACAATTAAGTTCCTTGTTTTAGGCTTGGCCTTTTTGTGTTATTGTCATTTTGTCTCGTTGATGTTCGGCATATCTATTTCGCCTTTTTACGCACAGAGTGTTTTTCTCCTCCCGTGTTGTGGAGACTTTTGTTTGTGCATTTTGCATTAAGTAAAGTAGTCATCCTGATTCTCTGTGTCCTGCGCCTGACTTCACTGCCGCGTACACATCACCCCTTTGACACGGAGATATCGTGGACGTAGGTCGGGGTGCCTCATAAGGATCTGACGGCGAGCGAGTAAACTGCCTCTTCCATCAATCCTATTAGCCAATCTTCAATCATTGGAAAATAAATTAGATGACCTACGATTACGCTTATCCTACCAATGGGACATTAGAAACTGTAATATCTTATGTTTCACCGAGTCGTGGCTGAACGACGACATGGACAACATACAGCTAGCGGTCTATACACTACATCGGCAGGATAGAACGGGGTGGCGGTCTGGGTATATTTGTAAAGAACAGCTGGTGCACAAAATCAAATACTAAAAAAGTCTCTAGGTTTTGCTCGCCTGAGGTAGAGTACCTTATGATAAGCTGTAGACCACACTATTTACCAAGAGAGTTTTCATCTATATTTTTCATAGCTGTCTATTTACCACCACAAACCAATGCTAGCATTGAGATTGCACTCAATGAGCTGTATAAGGCCATAACTAAACAGGAAAACGCTCATCCAGAGGCAGCGCTCCTAGTGGCCGGGGACTTTAATGCAGGGAAACTTAAATCCGTTCTACCTAATTTCTACCAGTATGTTAAATGTGCAACCAGAGGAAAAAAAAACTCTAGACCACCTTTACTGCACACATACAGACGCATACAAAGCTCTCCCTCGCCCTCCATTTGGCAAATCTGACCATAACTCTATCCTCCTGATTCCTGCTTATAAGCAAAAACTAAAGCAGGAAGCACCAGTGACTCGGTTAATAAAAACGTGGTCAGATTACGCAGATGCTAAGCTACAGGACGGTTTTGCTAGCACAGACTGGAACATGTTCCGGGATTCTTCAGATAGCATTGAGGAGTACACCACATCAGTCACTGGCTTCATCAATAAGTAACTAACAAATACTAACTGTAAGTCGCTCTGGATAAGAGCGTCTGCTAAATGACTAAAATGTAAAAATGTAAAATGTAAGTGCATCAATGACGTCATCCCCACAGTGACCGTACGTACATACCCCAACCAGACGCCATGGATTACAGGCAACATCCGCACTGAGCTAAAGGATAGAGCTGCCGCTTTCAAGGAGCGGGACTCTAACCCGGACGCTCTATGCCCTCCGACGAACCATCAAACAGGCAAAGAGTCAATACAGGACTAAGATTGAATCGTACTACACCGGCTCTGACGCTCGTCGGATGTGGCAGGGCTTGAAAACTATTACAGACTACAAAGGGAAGCACAGCCGCAAACTGCCCAGTGACACAAGCCTACCAGACGAGCTAAACCACTTCTATACTCGCTTCGAGGCAAGCAACACTGAAGCATGCATGAGAGCACCAGCTGTTCCGGATGACTATGTGATCACGCTCTCCGTAGCCAATGGGAGTAAGACTTTTAAGCAGGTCAACATTCACAAGGCCGCAGGGCCAGATGGATTACCAGGACAAGTACTCCGAGCATGTGCTGACCAACTGGCAAGTGTCTTTACCGACATTTTCAACATGTCCCTGACTAAGTCTGTAATACCAACATGTTCCAAGCCGACCACCATAGTCCCCGTGCCCAAAGACACTAAGATAACCTGCCTAAATGACTACTGACCCGTAGCACTGACGTCTGTAGCCATGAAGTTCTTTGAAAGGCTGGTCATGGCTCACATCAACACCATTATCCCAGAAACCCTAGACCCACACCAATTTGCATACCTCCCCAACAGATCCACAGATCATGCAATCTCTATTGCACTCCACACTGCCCTTTCCCACCTGGACAAGAGGAACACCTACGTGAGAATGCTATTCATTGACTACAGCTCAGCGTTCAACACCATAGTGCCCTCAAAGTTCATCACTAAGCTAAGGATCCTGGGACTAAACACCTCCCTCTGCAACTGGATCCTGGACTTCCTGACGGGCCGCCCCCAGGTGGTAAGGGTAGGTAACAACACATCTGCCATGCTGATCCTCAATACGGGGCCTCTCAGGGGTGCGTGCTCAGTCCCCTCCTGTACTCCCTGTTCACCCATGACTGCATGGCCAGGCACGACTCCAAAACCATCATTAAGTTTGTCGACGACACAACAGTGGTAGGCCTGATCACCGACAAAGATGAGACAGCCTATTGGGAGGAG
Source organism: Coregonus clupeaformis (assembly GCF_020615455.1). Taxonomy (NCBI): domain Eukaryota; kingdom Metazoa; phylum Chordata; class Actinopteri; order Salmoniformes; family Salmonidae; genus Coregonus; species Coregonus clupeaformis. The sequence goes on from NC_059192.1 coordinate 30,087,702, forward strand.
GTCAGAGACCTGGCCATGTGGTGCCAGGTTAACAACCTCTCCCTCAACGTGACCAAGACAAAGGAGATGATTGTGGACTACAGGAAAAAAAAAGAGGACTGAGCATGCCCCCATTCTCATCGACGGGGCTGTAGTGGAACAGGTTGAGAGCTTCAAGTTCCTTGGTGTCCACATCACCAACGAACTATCATGGTCCAAACACACCAAGACAGTCATGAAGAGGGCACGACAAAGCCTATTCCCCCTCAGGAGACTGAAAAGATTTGGCATGGGTCTCCAGATCCTCAAAAAGTTCTACAGCTGCACCATCGAGAGCATCCTGACAGGTTTCATCACCGCCTGGTATGGCAACTGCTCGGCCTCCGACCGCAAGGCACTACAGAGGGTAGTGCGTACGGCCCAGTACATTACTGGGGCCAAGCTTCCTGCCATCCAGGACCTCTATACCAGTCTGTGTCAGAGGAAGGCCCTTAAAATTGTCAAAGACTCCAGCCAGTCATAGACTGTTCACTCTGCTACCGCACAGCAAGCGGTACCGGAGCGCCAAGTCTAGGTCCAAAAGGCTTCGCAACAGCTTCTACCCCCAAGCCATAAGACTCCTGAACAGTTAATCATGGCTACCCAGACTATTTGCACCGCCACCCCTTTTTACGCAGCTGCTACTCTGTTAATTATTTAATGCATAGTCACTTTAACTCTATCCACATGTACATATTACCTCAACAACCTCAATTAGCTGGTGCCCCTGTACATTGACTCTGCACCGGTACCCCCCCTGTATATAGCCTCCCTACTGTTATTTTATTTTACTTCTGCTCTTTTTTTCTGAACACTAATTTGTTGTTGTTGTTGTTTTATTTTACTTTTTTATTAAGAAAAAAATGCATTGTTGGTTAAGGGCTGTAAGTAAGCATTTCACGGTAATATCTACACCTGTTGTATTCGGCGCATGTGGCAAATAAAATTTGATTTGATTTGATTTGACTTGAACCTCGAACTCCTGCTACTTCCCCAATGAACATAAATTATAAATTGGTCATTTAGCAGACGCTCTTATCCAGAGCGACTTACAGGAGCAATTAGGGTTAAGTGCCTTGCTCAAGGGCACATCGACAGGTTTTTCACCTAGTCGGCTCGGGGATTAGAACCAGCGACCTTTCGGTTACTGGCACAACGCTCTTAACCACTAAGCTACCTGCCGCCCGAGAACTCCTGTTACTTCCCCAATGAACCTAGAACTCCTGTTACTTCCCCAATGAACCTAGAACTCCTGTTACTTCCCCAATGAACCTCAAACTCCTGCTACTTCTCTACTGGACCTAGAACTCCTGCTACTTCCCCACTGGACCTAGAACTCCTGCTACTTCCCCACTGGACCTAGAACTCCTGCTACTTCCCCACTGGACCTAGAAATCCTGCTACTTCCCCACTGGACCTAGAACTCCTGCTACTTCCCCACTGGACCTAGAACTCCTGCTACTTCCCCACTGGACCTAGAACTCCTGCTACTTCCCCACTGGACCTAGAACTCCTGCTACTTCCCCACTGGACATAGAAATCCTGCTACTTCCCCACTGGACCTAGAAATCCTGCTACTTCCCCACTGGACCTAGAACTCCTGCTACTTCTCCACTGGACCTAGAACTCCTGCTGCTTCCCCCTATAATAATATTCCATCTCCATCAGGAATCGGGTTATTTCCTGTTTCTTTTGTATATGAGAACTCCATTTCAGTTAAAGGAAAACCATCTTTTGGTATTTGTTTCATTAGTTCATTGTTGAAATAGTCCGACAGTGTTTTGCTTGTCAGCACTCAAGTTTTCAAGATATGTAACTTTCAAAATACAGAAAGAATCCCCATATGATGCATTTTGCATCATATGATGCAAAATATATCATACAGGGACGATTTCTTGAGTACTGACAAGCAACACATTTTGTGACTATGCCAACAGTGGACTAATGAAACAAATACCAAAAGATAGTTTTGGGGAGGAATTTTCTTTTATCTTCCTGAATTTAAATGAAATTGACCCCAAACCTGATCTCCATTACTCCCACCACCACCCAGGACTGATACCTATCCTGACCTAGGTTGTCTCTCCCATAGGCTCCTGATCTCCATCACTCCCACCACCACCCAGGCCTGTTGCCTATCCTCCCCATTAGGCTCCTGTTCTTTATCAATCCCACCACCAATAACCTGGGTTCTCTGGGTTCTCTCCCCCATAGGCTCCTGACCTGCCTGTTACCTATCCTGACCTGGGTTCTCTCCCCCATAGGCTCCTGATCTCCATCACTCCGACCACCACCCAGGCCTGTTGCCTATCCTTCCCCATAGGCTCCTGTTCTTTATCACTCCCACCACCAATAACCTGGGTTCTCTGGGTTCTCTCCCCCATAGGCTCCTGATCTCCATCACTCCGACCACCACCCAGGCCTGTTGCCTATCCTCCCCGATAGGCTCCTGTTCTTTATCACTCCCACCACCAATAACCTGGGTTCTCTGGGTTCTCTCCCCCATAGGCTCCTGACCTGCCTGTTACCTATCCTGACCTGGGTTCTCTCCCCCATAGGCTCCTGATCTAACTGTTGTTATCTGACCCCTCTTCACTTAGTCTTCCCATGGCATCCACATACTGTCAGATGATGCTGCCATCAGTTGGCTGGGTGTCCCCTGGACGCGCTGGAAAGGATTCATAATCTATTTGTCTATTTTCCACACTACAGCACGTGACTGAAAATAATTGGAATTTACGAGCCTGAGAAATGAATGTTAACAGGGATTAGCCAAATGGCTACAGAGGCTGTAGTGAGGCTTTGACCCCCCTCCCCCTTGGGTGCTGTAACTAACAAACACAAAATCCATTATTTTTGAGCTAGTGTTGCCCATTGCTTAAAATAAAATAACGGTCTCCAGTGGTTACGCTGGATGAACGGAGAAGAACATAGAATATGCCTGAGTCCCATATGGCACCCTATTCCTTACATAGTGTACTACTATGGGCACTGGGTCAAAAGTAGTGTAGTATGTAGGGAATAGGGTGCCATTTGGAACATTAACTAGCTCTGGCAATGAATCTGGTGCTTGGCGGACATCGTTGAATAAAGACGACTGGCTATTATTCTCAGATTGCATACACAGTCTGTCTTTCTAAGGCATTTAGAACAAATCAATGCATACTACAGTGTCTGCTGTGTCCAGACAGTGTACCACAATACATTGGGAATGTAAATATAGCCATGTTTTTTCATGACACACAGACATTTTGCAGTTTGAGTTTTACAACAGGCCTTGCTTCAATTGCAGAGTCTCTGTGAAATGTAACTGAATGCTGGATTGGTTGTTTTAGTGTATTCTGTATTCCGCATTCTATATTCTGTATTATGTATTCTATATTCTATATTATATATTCTGTATGCTATATTCTGTATTCTATATTCTGTATTCTATATTCTGTATTCTATATTCTGTATTCCGTATAATTTATTATATATTCTGTATTCTGTATATGGATGACTGTGTGTTGTCTGCTAAATGATGTAAATGTAAATGTAAATCTGTATCTTTTCATGTCTACTACATTATTGTTAACCCTACTGACTGTCTATTACATGCTATTGTTAACCCTACTGACTGTCTATTACATGTTATTGTTAACCCTACTGACTGTCTGTTACATGTTATTGCTAACCATACTGACTGTCTATTATATGGTATTGTTAACCCTACTGACTGTCTGTTACATGTTATTGTTAACCCTACTGACTGTCTACTACATGTTTTTGTTAATACTAATGACACTATATTACATGTTATTGTTAACCCTACTGACTGTCTGTTACAGGTTATTGTTAACCATACTGACTGTCTATTCTATGTTATTGTTAACCATACTGACTGTCTATGAAATGTTATTGTTAACCTTACTGACAGTCTATAACATGTTATTGTTAACCCCACAGACTTTCTCTTACATGTTTTTGTTAACCCTTCTGAATGTCTATTGCATGTTATTTATTAACCCTACTGGCTGTATATTATATGCTATTTTTAACCCTACTTACTGTCTATTGCATGTTATTGTTAACCCTACTGACTGTCTATTACATGTTATTTATTAACCCTACTGACTGTCTACTACCTGTTATTGTTAACCCTACTGACATTATATTACATGTTATTTATTAAACCTACTGACTGTATATTACATGTTATTTTTAACCCTACTTACTGTCTATTGCATGTTATTGTTAACCCTACTGACTGTCTTTTACATGTTATTGTTAACCCTTTTGACCTTGTATTACATGTTATTTATTAACCCTACTGACTGTCTATCAAATGTTATTTATAAACCCTACTGACTGTCTATTACATGTTATTGTTAACCCTACAGCATGTGTATTACATGTTATTGTTAACCCTACTGACTGTCTACTATATGTTATTGTTAATTCTACTGACTGTCTATTACATGTTTTTGATAACCCTACTGACTTTCTCTTACATGTTTTTGTTAACCGTACTGACTGTCTACTACATGTTATTGTTAACCCTACTGACCTTCTATTACATGTTGTTGTTAACCTTACTGACTGTCTGTTACATGTTATTGTTAACCCCACTGACTTTCTTTTACATGTTTTTGTTAACCCTACTGACTGTCTATTACAAGTTATTTATTAACCCTACTGACTGTATATTACATGTTATTTATTAACCCTACTGACTGTCTATTACATGTTATTTATAAACCCTACTAACTGTCTATTACATGTCATTGTTAACCATACTGACCATCTATTACATGTTATTGTTAACCCTAATGACCTTCTATTACATGTTATTGTTAACCTTACTGACTGTATATTACATGTTATTGTTAGTCCTAATGACAGTCTATAAAATGTTATTGTTAACCCCACCGACTTTCTCTTACATGTTTTTGTTAACCCTACTGACTGTCTATTACATGTTATTGTTAACCCTACTGACTTTCTTTTACATGTTTTTGTTAACCCTACTGACTGTCTATTACATTTTATTTAGTAACCCTACTGACTGTATATTACATGTTATTTATAAACCCTACTAACTGTCTATTACATGTAATTTTTTACCATACTGACCGTCTATTATATGTTATTGTTAACCCTAATGACCTTCTATTACATGTTATTGTTAACCTTACTGACTGTCTATTACATGTTATTGTTAGTCCTAATGACAGTGTATAAAATGTTATTGTTAACCCCACCGACTTTCTCTTACATGTTTTTGTCAACCCTACTGACTGTCTATTACATGTTATTGTTAACCATACTGACTGTCTATTACATGCTATTGTTAACCCTACTGACTTTCCATTACATGTTATTGTTAACCCTACTGACTATCTACTACATGTTATTGTTAACCCTACTGACTGTCTATTACATGTTAGTGTTAACCCTACTGACTGTCTACTACATGTTATTGTTAACCCTTCTGACTGTCTATTACTTGTTATTGTTAATCCTACTGACTGTATATTACATATCATTGTTAACCTTACTGACTGTCTATTACCTGTTATTGTTAACCCTACATAATGTATATTACATGTTATTGTTAACCATACTGACTGTCTATTACATGCTATTGTTAACCCTACTGACTTTCCATTACATGTTATTGTTAACCCTACTGACTATCTACTACATGTTATTGTTAACCCTACTGACTGTCTATTACATGTTAGTGTTAACCCTACTGACTGTCTACTACATGTTATTGTTAACCCTTCTGACTGTCTATTACTTGTTATTGTTAATCCTACTGACTGTATATTACATATCATTGTTAACCTTACTGACTGTCTATTACCTGTTATTGTTAACCCTACATAATGTCTATTACTTGTTATTGTTAATCCTACTGACTGTATATTACATATCATTGTTAACCTTACTGACTGTCTATTACCTGTTATTGTTAACCCCACATAATGTCTATTACATGTTATTGTTAACCTACTGACTGTATATTACATGTTTTTGTTAACCCTACTGACTGTCTATTACATATAATTGTTATCCTTACTGACTGTCTATTACATGTTATTGTTAACCATACATAATGTCTATTACATGTTAATGTTAACCCTATTGACTGTCTACTACATGTTATTCTTAATTATACTGACTGTCTATTACATGTTTTTGTTAACCCTGCTGTCTATTACAGGTTAATGTTAACCATACTGACTGTCTATTACATGCTATTGTTAATCCTACTGACTTTCTATTACATGTTATTGTTAACCCTACTGACTGTCTACTACATGTTATTGTTAACCCTTCTGACTGTCTATTACTTGTTACTGTTAATCCTACTGACTGTATATTACATATAATTGTTAACCTTACTGACTGTCTATTACCTGTTATTGTTAACCCTACATAATGTCTATTACACGTTATTGTTAACCTACATAATGTATATTACATGTTATTGTTAACCGTACTGACTGTCTACTACATGTTATTGTTAAACCTACTGAATGTCTATTACATGTTATTGTTATCCCCACTGACTTTCTTTTACATGTTTTTGTTAACCCTACTGACTGTCTATTACATTTTATTTAGTAACCCTAATGACTGTATATTACATGTTATTTTGAACCATACTGACTGTCTATTACATGTTATTTATTAACCCTACTGACTGTCTATTACATGTTATTTATAAACCCTACTAACTGTCTATTACATGTAATTTTTAACCATACTGACCGTCTATTACATGTTATTGTTAACCCTAATGACCTTCTATTACATGTTATTGTTAACCTTACTGACTGTCTATTACATGTTATTGTTAGTCCTAATGACAGTGTTTAAAATGTTATTGTTAACCCCACCGACTTTCTCTTACATGTTTTTGTCAACCCTACTGACTGTCTATTACATGTTATTGTTAACCATACTGACTGTCTATTACATGCTATTGTTAACCCTACTGACTTTCCATTACATGTTATTGTTAACCCTACTGACTATCTACTACATGTTATTGTTAACCCTACTGACTGTCTATTACATGTTAGTGTTAACCCTACTGACTGTCTACTACATGTTATTGTTAACCCTTCTGACTGTCTATTACTTGTTATTGTTAATCCTACTGACTGTATATTACATATCATTGTTAACCTTACTGACTGTCTATTACCTGTTATTGTTAACCCTACATAATGTCTATTACATGTTATTGTTAACCTACTGACTGTATATTACATGTTTTTGTTAACCCTACTGACTGTCTATTACATATAATTGTTATCCTTACTGACTGTCTATTACATTTTATTGTTAACCATACATAATGTCTATTACATGTTAATGTTAACCCTATTGACTGTCTACTACATGTTATTCTTAATTATACTGACTGTCTATTACATGTTTTTGTTAACCCTGCTGTCTATTACAGGTTATTGTTAACCATACTGACTGTCTATTACATGCTATTGTTAACCCTACTGACTTTCCATTACATGTTATTGTTAACCCTACTGACTATCTACTACATGTTATTGTTAACCCTACTGACTGTCTATTACATGTTAGTGTTAACCCTACTGACTGTCTACTACATGTTATTGTTAACCCTTCTGACTGTCTATTACTTGTTATTGTTAATCCTACTGACTGTATATTACATATCATTGTTAACCTTACTGACTGTCTATTACCTGTTATTGTTAACCCTACATAATGTCTATTACATGTTATTGTTAACCATACTGACTGTCTATTACATGCTATTGTTAACCCTACTGACTTTCCATTACATGTTATTGTTAACCCTACTGACTATCTACTACATGTTATTGTTAACCCTACTGACTGTCTATTACATGTTAGTGTTAACCCTACTGACTGTCTACTACATGTTATTGTTAACCCTTCTGACTGTCTATTACTTGTTATTGTTAATCCTACTGACTGTATATTACATATCATTGTTAACCTTACTGACTGTCTATTACCTGTTATTGTTAACCCTACATAATGTCTATTACTTGTTATTGTTAATCCTACTGACTGTATATTACATATCATTGTTAACCTTACTGACTGTCTATTACCTGTTATTGTTAACCCCACATAATGTCTATTACATGTTATTGTTAACCTACTGACTGTATATTACATGTTTTTGTTAACCCTACTGACTGTCTATTACATATAATTGTTATCCTTACTGACTGTCTATTACATGTTATTGTTAACCATACATAATGTCTATTACATGTTAATGTTAACCCTATTGACTGTCTACTACATGTTATTCTTAATTATACTGACTGTCTATTACATGTTTTTGTTAACCCTGCTGTCTATTACAGGTTAATGTTAACCATACTGACTGTCTATTACATGCTATTGTTAATCCTACTGACTTTCTATTACATGTTATTGTTAACCCTACTGACTGTCTACTACATGTTATTGTTAACCCTTCTGACTGTCTATTACTTGTTACTGTTAATCCTACTGACTGTATATTACATATAATTGTTAACCTTACTGACTGTCTATTACCTGTTATTGTTAACCCTACATAATGTCTATTACACGTTATTGTTAACCTACATAATGTATATTACATGTTATTGTTAACCGTACTGACTGTCTACTACATGTTATTGTTAAACCTACTGAATGTCTATTACATGTTATTGTTAACCCCACTGACTTTCTTTTACATGTTTTTGTTAACCCTACTGACTGTCTATTACATTTTATTTAGTAACCCTAATGACTGTATATTACATGTTATTTATTAACCCTACTGACTGTCTATTACATGTTATTTATAAACCCTACTAACTGTCTATTACATGTAATTTTTAACCATACTGACCGTCTATTACATGTTATTGTTAACCCTAATGACCTTCTATTACATGTTATTGTTAACCTTACTGACTGTCTATTACATGTTATTGTTAGTCCTAATGACAGTGTATAAAATGTTATTGTTAACCCCACCGACTTTCTCTTACATGTTTTTGTCAACCCTACTGACTGTCTGTTACATGTTATTGTTAACCCCACTGACTTTCTTTTACATGTTTTTGTTAACCCTACTGACTGTCTATTACAAGTTATTTATTAACCCTACTGACTGTATATTACATGTTATTTATTAACCCTACTGACTGTCTATTACATGTTATTTATAAACCCTACTAACTGTCTATTACATGTCATTGTTAACCATACTGACCATCTATTACATGTTATTGTTAACCCTAATGACCTTCTATTACATGTTATTGTTAACCTTACTGACTGTATATTACATGTTATTGTTAGTCCTAATGACAGTCTATAAAATGTTATTGTTAACCCCACCGACTTTCTCTTACATGTTTTTGTTAACCCTACTGACTGTCTATTACATGTTATTGTTAACCCCACTGACTTTCTTTTACATGTTTTTGTTAACCCTACTGACTGTCTATTACATTTTATTTAGTAACCCTACTGACTGTATATTACATGTTATTTATAAACCCTACTAACTGTCTATTACATGTAATTTTTTACCATACTGACCGTCTATTATATGTTATTGTTAACCCTAATGACCTTCTATTACATGTTATTGTTAACCTTACTGACTGTCTATTACATGTTATTGTTAGTCCTAATGACAGTGTATAAAATGTTATTGTTAACCCCACCGACTTTCTCTTACATGTTTTTGTCAACCCTACTGACTGTCTATTACATGTTATTGTTAACCATACTGACTGTCTATTACATGCTATTGTTAACCCTACTGACTTTCCATTACATGTTATTGTTAACCCTACTGACTATCTACTACATGTTATTGTTAACCCTACTGACTGTCTATTACATGTTAGTGTTAACCCTACTGACTGTCTACTACATGTTATTGTTAACCCTTCTGACTGTCTATTACTTGTTATTGTTAATCCTACTGACTGTATATTACATATCATTGTTAACCTTACTGACTGTCTATTACCTGTTATTGTTAACCCTACATAATGTATATTACATGTTATTGTTAACCATACTGACTGTCTATTACATGCTATTGTTAACCCTACTGACTTTCCATTACATGTTATTGTTAACCCTACTGACTATCTACTACATGTTATTGTTAACCCTACTGACTGTCTATTACATGTTAGTGTTAACCCTACTGACTGTCTACTACATGTTATTGTTAACCCTTCTGACTGTCTATTACTTGTTATTGTTAATCCTACTGACTGTATATTACATATCATTGTTAACCTTACTGACTGTCTATTACCTGTTATTGTTAACCCTACATAATGTCTATTACTTGTTATTGTTAATCCTACTGACTGTATATTACATATCATTGTTAACCTTACTGACTGTCTATTACCTGTTATTGTTAACCCCACATAATGTCTATTACATGTTATTGTTAACCTACTGACTGTATATTACATGTTTTTGTTAACCCTACTGACTGTCTATTACATATAATTGTTATCCTTACTGACTGTCTATTACATGTTATTGTTAACCATACATAATGTCTATTACATGTTAATGTTAACCCTATTGACTGTCTACTACATGTTATTCTTAATTATACTGACTGTCTATTACATGTTTTTGTTAACCCTGCTGTCTATTACAGGTTAATGTTAACCATACTGACTGTCTATTACATGCTATTGTTAATCCTACTGACTGTCTACTACATGTTATTGTTAACCCTTCTGACTGTCTATTACTTGTTACTGTTAATCCTACTGACTGTATATTACATATAATTGTTAACCTTACTGACTGTCTATTACCTGTTATTGTTAACCCTACATAATGTCTATTACACGTTATTGTTAACCTACATAATGTATATTACATGTTATTGTTAACCGTACTGACTGTCTACTACATGTTATTGTTAAACCTACTGAATGTCTATTACATGTTATTGTTATCCCCACTGACTTTCTTTTACATGTTTTTGTTAACCCTACTGACTGTCTATTACATTTTATTTAGTAACCCTAATGACTGTATATTACATGTTATTTTGAACCATACTGACTGTCTATTACATGTTATTTATTAACCCTACTGACTGTCTATTACATGTTATTTATAAACCCTACTAACTGTCTATTACATGTAATTTTTAACCATACTGACCGTCTATTACATGTTATTGTTAACCCTAATGACCTTCTATTACATGTTATTGTTAACCTTACTGACTGTCTATTACATGTTATTGTTAGTCCTAATGACAGTGTATAAAATGTTATTGTTAACCCCACCGACTTTCTCTTACATGTTTTTGTCAACCCTACTGACTGTCTATTACATGTTATTGTTAACCATACTGACTGTCTATTACATGCTATTGTTAACCCTACTGACTTTCCATTACATGTTATTGTTAACCCTACTGACTATCTACTACATGTTATTGTTAACCCTACTGACTGTCTATTACATGTTAGTGTTAACCCTACTGACTGTCTACTACATGTTATTGTTAACCCTTCTGACTGTCTATTACTTGTTATTGTTAATCCTACTGACTGTATATTACATATCATTGTTAACCTTACTGACTGTCTATTACCTGTTATTGTTAACCCTACATAATGTCTATTACATGTTATTGTTAACCTACTGACTGTATATTACATGTTTTTGTTAACCCTACTGACTGTCTATTACATATAATTGTTATCCTTACTGACTGTCTATTACATTTTATTGTTAACCATACATAATGTCTATTACATGTTAATGTTAACCCTATTGACTGTCTACTACATGTTATTCTTAATTATACTGACTGTCTATTACATGTTTTTGTTAACCCTGCTGTCTATTACAGGTTATTGTTAACCATACTGACTGTCTATTACATGCTATTGTTAACCCTACTGACTTTCCATTACATGTTATTGTTAACCCTACTGACTATCTACTACATGTTATTGTTAACCCTACTGACTGTCTATTACATGTTAGTGTTAACCCTACTGACTGTCTACTACATGTTATTGTTAACCCTTCTGACTGTCTATTACTTGTTATTGTTAATCCTACTGACTGTATATTACATATCATTGTTAACCTTACTGACTGTCTATTACCTGTTATTGTTAACCCTACATAATGTCTATTACATGTTATTGTTAACCATACTGACTGTCTATTACATGCTATTGTTAACCCTACTGACTTTCCATTACATGTTATTGTTAACCCTACTGACTATCTACTACATGTTATTGTTAACCCTACTGACTGTCTATTACATGTTAGTGTTAACCCTACTGACTGTCTACTACATGTTATTGTTAACCCTTCTGACTGTCTATTACTTGTTATTGTTAATCCTACTGACTGTATATTACATATCATTGTTAACCTTACTGACTGTCTATTACCTGTTATTGTTAACCCTACATAATGTCTATTACTTGTTATTGTTAATCCTACTGACTGTATATTACATATCATTGTTAACCTTACTGACTGTCTATTACCTGTTATTGTTAACCCCACATAATGTCTATTACATGTTATTGTTAACCTACTGACTGTATATTACATGTTTTTGTTAACCCTACTGACTGTCTATTACATATAATTGTTATCCTTACTGACTGTCTATTACATGTTATTGTTAACCATACATAATGTCTATTACATGTTAATGTTAACCCTATTGACTGTCTACTACATGTTATTCTTAATTATACTGACTGTCTATTACATGTTTTTGTTAACCCTGCTGTCTATTACAGGTTAATGTTAACCATACTGACTGTCTATTACATGCTATTGTTAATCCTACTGACTTTCTATTACATGTTATTGTTAACCCTACTGACTGTCTACTACATGTTATTGTTAACCCTTCTGACTGTCTATTACTTGTTACTGTTAATCCTACTGACTGTATATTACATATAATTGTTAACCTTACTGACTGTCTATTACCTGTTATTGTTAACCCTACATAATGTCTATTACACGTTATTGTTAACCTACATAATGTATATTACATGTTATTGTTAACCGTACTGACTGTCTACTACATGTTATTGTTAAACCTACTGAATGTCTATTACATGTTATTGTTAACCCCACTGACTTTCTTTTACATGTTTTTGTTAACCCTACTGACTGTCTATTACATTTTATTTAGTAACCCTAATGACTGTATATTACATGTTATTTATTAACCCTACTGACTGTCTATTACATGTTATTTATAAACCCTACTAACTGTCTATTACATGTAATTTTTAACCATACTGACCGTCTATTACATGTTATTGTTAACCCTAATGACCTTCTATTACATGTTATTGTTAACCTTACTGACTGTCTATTACATGTTATTGTTAGTCCTAATGACAGTGTATAAAATGTTATTGTTAACCCCACCGACTTTCTCTTACATGTTTTTGTCAACCCTACTGACTGTCTATTACATGTTATTGTTAACCATACTGACTGTCTATTACATGCTATTGTTAACCCTACTGACTTTCCATTACATGTTATTGTTAACCCTACTGACTATCTACTACATGTTATTGTTAACCCTACTGACTGTCTATTACATGTTAGTGTTAACCCTACTGACTGTCTACTACATGTTATTGTTAACCCTTCTGACTGTCTATTACTTGTTATTGTTAATCCTACTGACTGTATATTACATATCATTGTTAACCTTACTGACTGTCTATTACCTGTTATTGTTAACCCTACATAATGTCTATTACATGTTATTGTTAACCTACTGACTGTATATTACATGTTTTTGTTAACCCTACTGACTGTCTATTACATATAATTGTTATCCTTACTGACTGTCTATTACATTTTATTGTTAACCATACATAATGTCTATTACATGTTAATGTTAACCCTATTGACTGTCTACTACATGTTATTCTTAATTATACTGACTGTCTATTACATGTTTTTGTTAACCCTGCTGTCTATTACAGGTTATTGTTAACCATACTGACTGTCTATTACATGCTATTGTTAATCCTACTGACTTTCTATTACATGTTATTGTTAACCCTACTGACTGTCTACTACATGTTATTGTTAACCCTTCTGACTGTCTATTACTTGTTATTGTTAACCCTACTGACTGTATATTACATATCATTGTTAACCTTACTGACTGTCTATTACCTGTTATTGTTAACCCTACATAATGTCTATTACACGTTATTGTTAACCTACATAATGTATATTACATGTTATTGTTAACCGTACTGACTGTCTACTATATGTTATTGTTAAACCTACTGACGGTATATTACATGTTTTTGTTAACCCTACTGACTGTCTATTACATATAATTGTTATCCTTACTGACTGTCTATTACCTGTTATTGTTAACCATACATAATGTCTATTACATGTTAATGTTAACCCTATTGACTGTCTACTACATGTTATTCTTAATTATACTGACTGTCTATTACATGTTTTTGTTAACCCTGCTGTCTATTACAGGTTAATGTTAACCATACTGACTGTCTATTACATGCTATTGTTAATCCTACTGACTTTCTATTACATGTTATTGTTAACCCTACTGACTGTCTACTACATGTTATTGTTAACCCTTCTGACTGTCTATTACTTGTTACTGTTAATCCTACTGACTGTATATTACATATAATTGTTAACCTTACTGACTGTCTATTACCTGTTATTGTTAACCCTACATAATGTCTATTACACGTTATTGTTAACCTACATAATGTATATTACATGTTATTGTTAACCGTACTGACTGTCTACTACATGTTATTGTTAAACCTACTGAATGTCTATTACATGTTATTGTTAACCCCACTGACTTTCTTTTACATGTTTTTGTTAACCCTACTGACTGTCTATTACATTTTATTTAGTAACCCTAATGACTGTATATTACATGTTATTTATTAACCCTACTGACTGTCTATTACATGTTATTTATAAACCCTACTAACTGTCTATTACATGTAATTTTTAACCATACTGACCGTCTATTACATGTTATTGTTAACCCTAATGACCTTCTATTACATGTTATTGTTAACCTTACTGACTGTCTATTACATGTTATTGTTAGTCCTAATGACAGTGTATAAAATGTTATTGTTAACCCCACCGACTTTCTCTTACATGTTTTTGTCAACCCTACTGACTGTCTATTACATGTTATTGTTAACCATACTGACTGTCTATTACATGCTATTGTTAACCCTACTGACTTTCCATTACATGTTATTGTTAACCCTACTGACTATCTACTACATGTTATTGTTAACCCTACTGACTGTCTATTACATGTTAGTGTTAACCCTACTGACTGTCTACTACATGTTATTGTTAACCCTTCTGACTGTCTATTACTTGTTATTGTTAATCCTACTGACTGTATATTACATATCATTGTTAACCTTACTGACTGTCTATTACCTGTTATTGTTAACCCTACATAATGTCTATTACATGTTATTGTTAACCTACTGACTGTATATTACATGTTTTTGTTAACCCTACTGACTGTCTATTACATATAATTGTTATCCTTACTGACTGTCTATTACATTTTATTGTTAACCATACATAATGTCTATTACATGTTAATGTTAACCCTATTGACTGTCTACTACATGTTATTCTTAATTATACTGACTGTCTATTACATGTTTTTGTTAACCCTGCTGTCTATTACAGGTTATTGTTAACCATACTGACTGTCTATTACATGCTATTGTTAATCCTACTGACTTTCTATTACATGTTATTGTTAACCCTACTGACTGTCTACTACATGTTATTGTTAACCCTTCTGACTGTCTATTACTTGTTATTGTTAACCCTACTGACTGTATATTACATATCATTGTTAACCTTACTGACTGTCTATTACCTGTTATTGTTAACCCTACATAATGTCTATTACACGTTATTGTTAACCTACATAATGTATATTACATGTTATTGTTAACCGTACTGACTGTCTACTATATGTTATTGTTAAACCTACTGACGGTATATTACATGTTTTTGTTAACCCTACTGACTGTCTATTACATATAATTGTTATCCTTACTGACTGTCTATTACCTGTTATTGTTAACCATACATAATGTCTATTACATGTTAATGTTAACCCTATTGACTGTCTACTACATGTTATTCTTAATTATACTGACTGTCTATTACATGTTTTTGTTAACCCTGCTGTCTATTACAGGTTATTGTTAAACCTACTGACTGTCTATTCTATGTTATTGTTAACCTAACTGACAGTCTATAACATGTTTTTGTTAACCACACTTACTTTCTCTTACATATTTTTGTTAACCCTGCTGACTGTCTATTTCATGTTACTGTTAACCCTACTGACCATATATTACATGTAATTGTTAACCCTACTGACCTTCTATTACATGTTGTTGTTAACCCCACTGACTTTCTCTTACATGTTAGTGTTAAGCCTACTGACTGTCTATTCTATGATATTGATAACCCTACTGATTGTCGATTACATGTTATTTATTAACCCTACTGACTGTCTATTACATGTTATTTTTCACCTTACTGACTGTCTATTACATGTTATTGTTAACCCTACTGACTGTCTATTACAGGTTATTGTTAACCCTACTGACCTTCTATTACATATAATTGTTAACCTTACTGACTGTCTATTACATGTTATTGTTAACCCTACAGCATGTATATTACATGTTACTGTTAACCCTACTGACTGTCTACTACATTTTATTGTTAATTCTACTGACCATCTATTACATGTCATTGTTAACCATACTGACTGTCTCTTAAATGTTTTTGTTAACCCATCTGAATATCTACTACATGTTTTTGTTAACCATACTGACTGTCTACTACATGTTATTGTTAACCATACTGACTGTCTATTACATGTTATTGTTAACCCTACAGCATGTATATTACATGTTACTGTTAACCCTACTGACTGTCTACTACATTTTATTGTTAATTCTACTGACCATCTATTACATGTCATTGTTAACCATACTGACTGTCTCTTACATGTTTTTGTTAACCCATCTGAATATCTACTACATGTTTTTGTTAACCATACTGACTGTCTACTACATGTTATTGTTAACCATACTGACTGTCTATTACATGTTATTGTTAACTATACTGACTGTCTTTTACATGTTATTTATTAACACTACTGAATGTATATTACATGTTTTTGTTAACCCTACTGACTGTCTATTACTTATAATTGTTATCCTTACTGACTGTCTATTACATGTTATTGTTAACCCTACATAATGTCTATTACATGTTAATGTTAACCCTATTGACTTTCTACTACATGTTATTCTTAATTATACTGACTGTCTATTACATGTTTTTGTTAACCCTGCTGTCTATTACAGGTTATTGTTAACCCTACTGACTGTCTATTCTATGTTATTGTTAACCCTACTGACTGTCTATGACTTGTTATTGTTAACCCTAGTGACTGTCTATTTCATGTTATTGTTAACCCTACTGACCGTCTATTACATGTTAATAATAACCCTACTGACCTTCTATTACATATAATTGTTAACCTTACTGACAGTCTATTACATGTTATTGTTAACCCTACTGACTTTCTATTACATGTTATTGTTAACCCTACTGACTGTCTACTACATGTTATTGTTTATTCTACTGACTGTCTATTACATGTTTTTGTTAACCCTACTGACTGTCTATTACATGTTATTGTTAACCCTACTGACTGTATTTTAGATGTTATTGTTAACCCTACTGACTGTCTATTAAATGTTATCCCTACTCACTGACAATTCCTTTGGGGATTTACTAAGTGGTATTACGATGAAGATGTTTTATCATCGCATACAGCAGACTAGTGAAATGTGTTCTACAACCTAGCCTGTCTTCATTAGTGGATTTAGAGAGGAGGGGTACAGTGTTAAGGGCCAGAGCTGTGATTCTCAATCACGCTGAATGACACTTGTTGACGTCAGACTGAAAATCTGCATCCCAAATGGCACCCTATTCCCTACATAGTGCATTTTTTTGACCAGAGCCCTATCCCAACAACCAATAATGTTTTGTTAGGACATCCCCAGGACGTGATGTCGCCTAAATTCATCAGGATGTTGTGTCTTGATCCCCTGGAGGTTTTGGATAGTTACCGGTTTGTCCCGAGGACATTTTGTCCCGAGGACAGTGCTTTCAACATACAGTACGTTTTTGAAATACTTTGACATACATTATTACGTTGTGTATGTTTTTTCATACAGTAATTATTATTTAACATGTTCTCACCTGTGATTTGAACTCACAACCTTTTGGTTCACGACATTCCAATCTTCCTGCTACTCCACCATGTCTGTGGCAATGACTGATTTCACCTGTAAGCTTATTCCTACACTTTGCGCACTTCAAAGTAAATCTCAGCTCTGTTAAAAATACACTGAAGACAATTTGTTATATTTATCATAGTGATTCAGGAGTAACAGAATAACACCACCAACATTGGACTATACTGAAAACCCAAACTCAAATTGCTGAAATAAGTAAATGAAATCAATGAGAGAATAGTCAGAATAACTGATAACTAAAATAGCAGTGTAGATGCCACTCTTTTGTTACGCACAGATATGTATAATAGGTAATGAATGTGTAGGGGACTTCTGAAATTCTACATACTTTGTGGCGCATCAGAAAGATCAGCATACCCCAAATCCAGAGGTTGTGAGTTTAAATCCAAGGTGGGGTCATTCAAAAGTCAGTACTAAATTATCTTGTCTAATGTATTCATATTGTCATTAGCCGTGGTTACACCTTGCATTAACATGTGGTTGTCGTCATCCGATCAAGATGATAAGATCACTATCTGATTGAGATTTGTTGTGTCTACACATGGTAATATAATGTTTCTCTTATCTGCCCACTGCGTCCATATTGTGATCAGATTCCCTGGTCCCTTCCTGTATGCAAATTAATCTAACATGCTTTGGACCTCCCTTATGACACAAGCTGTATAAATGGACAGAAAACAGAATACTTTTATAGTCAGTATTTTACTCTCAGCATTACATTCTATATTTGTTTTCCATAGTAGTGTATCATTTTCCTATCTGATATATCAACTGAGCTAGACTATTCTCATTACCAAGAAAGTTAATAAAGTGCTCAGCAGCTTTCCCTGAATATTGCCACAACACTATCCAGAATGAACGGTGGGCGGGGGGTGGGATGGTCACCCAATACCACGTCCAGCTGTGAATAAACTGGGCATTGGGTTCTCCCGTTCCTACAACTATAGCTCTGAATAAACTGGGCATTGGGTTCTCCCGTTCCTACTACAGCTCTGAATAAACTGGGCATTGGGTTTCTCCCATTCCAACTCCAGCTCTGAATAAATGGGCATTGGGTCTCTCCCGTTCCCACTCCAGCTCTGAATAAACTGGGCATTGGGTTCTCCCATTCCCACTCCAGATCTGAATAAAATGGGCATTGGGTTTCTCCCGTTCCCATTCCAGATCTGAATAAAATGGGCATTGGGTTTCTCCCGTTCCCACTCCTGCTATTACAGTCCTTGGTCTTTCTGTACAATATTTTCAAAATATTTGATTTTGTGCTGGCATTGGACGTGGGAACATGGGAATCATTTTTCTCTCATTGGGGACGATATCTCTCATAAATATCTTCATTTCTATATGCGTGATCAATAGGCAGTTGGTTGCTAATGAAGACCATGATCTGAATTCTAGAGGAATTGTAGAGATATCGTTGTTGGTTTCTAATGAAGACCATGATCTGAATTCTGGAGGAATTGTAGAGATATCATTGTTGGTTTCTAATGAAGACCATGAGCTTAATTCTGGAGGAATTGTAGAGATATCGTTGTTGGTTTCTAATGAAGACCATGATCTTAATTCAATTAAAATAAAAGTCCTGAGAATTTCCTAAAAAAGTCCTGACATGGTCCTCAGTGACGTCCTGGTAAATTACAGGGAACTAGACAAAGGTCCCCAGAGAACGTTCCCTTTGGACCATCATGCAACGTTCTTAGAACGTTCTCAGGATGTCAGTGGGATAACGTGGCGCTGAAATCCTCAAGGGACCTAATGAGAACTTCGCCGAATGTCCTCAGGACGTCCCCTGTTTGCTGGGTAGTCCCTGGTCAAACGTAGTGCACTATATAGGGAATAGGGTGCCATTTGGGATGTTACCAAGGTCTCACTGTCACCATGATCCCTCGGCCACACTGCTACTGCTGGATAGTTGACAAACAGCAGATGATGCCACAACGATTTATGACACAAGTCAAATTACAAAATAGACAGACAGGACTGATTTTATTGACTTAACCTTTATTTAACCAGGTTGTCCTGTTGAGGTCAGAGGAGATCTTTCTCAAGGGAGACCTGCACTATCACTGTTTGTTGTGCATAAGCTGATGATTAAGGTGAAGAAAAGGCATGTTTACCTGAAAGCTACATGGTCCTGAAAGCTACATGGTCCTGAAAGCTGCATGGTCCTGAAAGCTGCATCGTCCTGAAAGACACAGGCTGCGTCCCGATTCTCCAGCCTTCTCACAAAGTGTGCACTTTATTTTGCATTGATTTAATGCAGTTGGAAACTCCCTCCAGCAAATGACTACACCAATCCAAAGACAGGTAGTGTAAAAGTACACACTTCTGGAAAAGGAAGGAGAATTGGGACGTAACCACATTTTAAGGCTTACAGTCTTGGTAGCTTTCAGGACCTTGGTCGGCACCAGTAGGAATAGAGGGAGACCCTGTCCAATGCACCTCATGCACCTCACACATCTCTATTTCAATTTTGAACGCCTCACATTTCATTCACAACATTTGGTGTCCTTCCTGATCTCCATATTAAAGATTCATAGCGACACTTCTGAGTTTACTAACTGGAGCTCTAAGGCATTTCCATGGTTACTGTGAATAATGCAGATTCTCATGGCACTAAAATGCCACTCGATTTTACATCAATAGTTGCGTCACGAAACATCTTGATTTCACATAAAATGATATTTAGTAGTGTTACTGAATATATGGAGGGATGGGCGATATTAGGCTGATTTGAGTAAACAATGTAGTATATACAGTGAGGGAAAAAAGTATTTGACCTGCTGATTTTGTACGTTTGCCCACTGACAAAGAAATGATCAGTCTATACTTTTAATTGTAGGTTTATTTGAACAGTGAGAGACAGCATAACAACAAAGAAATCCAGATAAACGCATGTCAAAAATGTTATAAATTGATTTGCATTTTAATGAGGGAAATAAGTATTTGACCCCTCTGCAAAACATGACTTAGTACTTGGTCGCAAAACCCTTGTTGGCAATCACAGAGGTCAAACGTTTCTTGTAGTTGGCCACCAGGTTTGCACACATCTCAGGAGGGATTTTGTCCCACTCCTCTTTGCAGATCTTCTCCAAGTCATTAAGGTTTCGAGGCTGACGTTTGGCAACTCGAACCTTCAGCTCCCTCCACAGCTTTTCTATGGGATTAAGGTCTGGAGACTGGCTAGGCCACTCCAGGACCTTAATGTGCTTCTTCTTGAGACACTCCTTTGTTGCCTTGGCCGTGTGTTTTGGGTCATTGTCATGCTGGAATACCCATCCACGACCCATTTTCAATGCCCTGGCTGAGGGAAGGAGGTTCTCACCCAAGATTTGATGGTACATGGCCCCGTCCATCGTCCCTTTGATGCGGTGAAGTTGTCCTGTCCCCTTAGCAGAAAAACACCCCCAAAGCATAATGTTTCCACCTCCATGTTTGACGGTGGGGATGGTGTTCTTGGGGTCATAGGCAGCATTCCTCCTCCTCCAAACACGGCGAGTTGAGTTGATGCCAAAGAGCTCGATTTTGGTCTCATCTGACCACAACACTTTCACCCAGTTCTCCTCTGAATCATCAGATGTTCATTGGCAAACTTCATACGGGCATGTATATGTGCTTTCTTGAGCAGGGGGACCTTGCGGGCGCTGCAGGATTTCAGTCCTTCATGGCGTAGTGTGTTACCAATTGTTTTCTTGGTGACTATGGTCCCAGCTGCCTTGAGATAATTGACAAGATCCTCCCGTGTAGTTCTGGGCTGATTCCTCACCGTTCTCATGATCATTGCATCTCCACAAGGTGAGATCTTGCATGGAGCCCCAGGCCGAGGGAGATTAACAGTTATTTTGTGTTTCTTCCATTTGCGAATAAATAAAGGGTGTCAAATGCTTATTTCCCTCATTAAAATGCAAATCAATTTATAACAATTTTGACATGCGTTTTTCTGGATTTTTTTGTTGTTATTCTGTCTCTCACTGTTCAAATAAACCTACCATTAAAATTACAGACTGATCATTTCTTTGTCAGTGGGCAAACATACAAAATCAGCAGACGATCAAATACTTTTTTTCCCTCACTGTAGAAAGGCAAATCTATCAAAATAAAATCTAAAATACATCATTGTGTTTTTACAGCTATCTACATGTATAGTTCATTATGGCACACTGAATGAGCTTGAGTATTTGTAATCACACACATTTGGAAAAATAGATAATGAATGCATTTTATGTTCTAATAAATTGGTTCTTTCATTTAGCAAAACGATTCTGCTGGACCATTATATGAATCTATGATAGCTGTAACCATGTTAAACCATTACACCACAGAATGGAAGCTAATCAATTCAAATGAGATAATCACATCTGCTTTAGCAAAGTATAAATAAATAGTTGAATATATTAATCTGCAGCTATTAGCTAGACCTTAGATACAGTATCTGTGCAGCGGGCCTGTTAGGGCTGACAAAGGACTTGGAGCATGAATATCCTTATTTGATTTTCATTGGTAAAGTGCTGGATTGTACTGTAGCTAATATGAGCTAATATGGAGACTTCATCATGCACAGACATAGTGCAGTGTTATCAGTATAGTTATAGAAATAAAGTAGGTACCAGGAAGGAGAGGAGGAGAGCGGGGAGGGGAGGGGAGGGGAGGGGAAAGAGGAGGGGAGAGGAGAGGAGAGGAGAGGAGAGGAGAGGAGAGGAGAGGAGAGGAGAGGGGGAGAGGAGAGGAGAGGAGAGGGAGGAGAGGAGAGGAGAGGAGAGGAAAGAGGAGGGGAGGGGGGATGAGGGGAGGGGAGGGGAGAGGAGGGGAGGGGAGGGGGAAGATCATTAATATTATATAATAAGAAGGATAATTAATATAATAAGAAGGATAATTAATATAATGAGATGGATAATTAATATAATAAGAAGGAATATTAATATAATAAGAATGATAATAAATATAATAAGAAGTAGAATTAATATAATAAGAACGATAATTAATATAATGAGATGGATAATTAATATAATAAGAAGTATAATTAATATAATAAGAATGAGAATATATATAATAAGAATGAGAATAAATATAATAAGAAGTAGAATTAATATAATAAGAATGAGAATTAATATAATAAGAACGAGAATTAAAATAATAAGAAGTCAAATTAATATAATAAGGAGGAGAATTAATATAATAAGGAGAATTTGCAGTTAATGCCTGAACTTAACCCTAACATTAAACATTTGCAGTTAATGCCTGAACTTAACCCTAAATTAAAACTTAATTGAGTTAATTCCTAAACCTAACCTTAAATACTTCTAAATTTGACTTTTGGAACAACTTCGAAATTTCACATTTGAGAAACATGGATGAACGTCTAATTCTGACGTGAGACTGTCAGTGCTGGTAGAAACAGGAAGTGGTAAATGATGACTGTGGTTATTCCACCTCATAGAGTGTGTGTGTGTGTGTGTGTGTGTGTGTGTGTGTGTGTGTGTGTGTGTGTGTGTGTGTGTGTGTGTGTGTGTGTGTGTGTGTGTGTGTGTGTGTGTGTGTGTGTGTGTGTGTGTGTGTGTGTGAGGTATCGTACAGTGAGAACACTGAGGACATCCCCCCTGTTTCCTCCTCACAAAAAGCTGAATCAGACCAGTGGAGCAGTGATTGAAAGTTGCCATTTCATCCTACTGACCTCACCTTCCTCAGCCAGCCCAACAACACAACAGACTGTCTAACCAAAAGGGAGGGGAATAACTCATACTGTCAAAACCCTACGCATCACAGGGTATGAATCATTCTCTACTGTCACACAGAGAAACGTATACCCCACCAAGGAGGAAAAGTCTCTCAGTTTCACTCTCTTTGCCCTTTTTCTTCCTCCTGTCATTTCTCACTTTTACTTTGGCATCTGAGAACAGCCAAACAAATGGAGTCAGTTTCTTCCTCTCTTCTCTTCTCTTCTCTTCTCTTCTCTTCTCTTCTCTTCTCTTCTCTTCTCTTCTCTTCTCTTCTCTTCTCTTCTCTTCTCTTCTCTTCTCTTCTCTTCTCTTCTCTTCTCTTCTCCCCCTTTCCCCTTTTGCCCCTTTAATTTCCCCTCCCTACCTTACTAATTTTCCTCTGTATGGCGTTTGGAAGTTGATGAGCATGCCTATACAATAGGCAGTTAATTACACCCTATGGAATCAAAGGTAATTAACTAAATCTACTGTACAATAACACATCTGTCACTGCTCTTTTATAGGGCTTTATGGGTATTTTATTCAAATAAGATCAGACTTGAAACATTTTCGAAATTCATTTCTGGTTGTTAATGGGTGATTAAGCGTTTGTCCTGAACATAATCATTTTTCTTATGTAGTACACCTACTCTATGGGCCCTGGTCATAAGTAGTGCACTACATAGGGTAAAGGGTGTCATTTGGGATGCATTTAAGTTTAGTGCTGGAAAATGAATATGTATTTTTAAAGGTAGATACAGATACCAGTCAAAAGTTTGGAAACACCTACTCATTCCAGGGTTTTTCTTTATTTTTGCTATTTTCTACATTATAGAATAATAGTGAAGACATCAACACTATGAAATAACACATATGGAATCATGTAGTAACCAAAAAAGTGTTAAACAAATCAAAATATATTTAATATTTGAGATTCTTCAAATAACCACCCTTTGCCTTGATGACAGCGTTGCACACTCTTGGCATTCTCTCAACCAGCTTCATGAGGTAGTCACCTGGAATGCATTTCAATTAACAGGTGTGCCTTGTTAAAAGATAATTTGTGGAATTTCTTTCCTTCTTAATGCGTTTGAGACAATCAGTTGTGTTGTGACAAGGTGGGGGGAGGTACACAGAAGATAGCCCTATTTGGTAAAAGACCAATTCCATATTATTGAATAAGTATTTTACCAAATAAGCAAAGAGAAACGACAGTCCATCATTACTTTAATACATGAAGGTCAGTCAATCCAGAAAATGTCAAGAACGTTGAACGTTTCTTTAAGTGCAGTTGCAAAAACCATCAAGCGCTATGATAAAACTGTCTCTCACGAGAACCGCCACAGGAAAGGAAGACCCAGAGTTACCTCTGCTGCAGAGGATAAGTTCATTAGAGTTAACTGCACCTCAGATTGCAGCCCAAATAAATGCTTCACAGAGTTCAAGTAAAAGACACATCTCAACATCAACAGTTCGGAGGAGACTGCGTGAATTAGGCCTTCATGGTCGAATTGCTGCAAAGAAACCACTACTAAAGGACACCAATAATAAGAAGAGACCTGCTTGGGCCAAGAAACACGCGCAATGGACATTAGACCGGTGGAAATTTGTCCTTTGGTCTGATGAGTCCAAATTGTAGATTTTTGGTTCCAACCGCCGTGTCTTTGTGAGACGCAGAGTAGGTGAACGGATGATCTCCGCATGTGTGGTTCTCACCGTAAAGCATTGAGGAGGAGGTGTTATGGTGTGGGGGTGCTTTGCTGGTGACACTGTCTGTGATTTATTTCGAATTCAAGGCACACTTAACCAGCACGGCTACCACAGCATTCTGCAGCGATACGCCATCCCATCTGGTTTGCGCTTAGTAGGACTATCATTTGGTTTTCAACAGGACAATGACCCAAAACACACCTCCAGGCTGTGTAAGGGCTACTTGACCAAGAAGGAGAGTGATGGAGTGCCTCATCAGATGACCTGTCCTCCACAATCACCCGACCTCAACCCAATTGAGATGGTTTGGGATGAGTCGGACGAAGAGTGAATGAAAAGCAGCCAACAAGTGTATTTCAAATACACTGCGTATACTGTACCAAACATTAGGAACACCTTCCTAATATTGAGTTACACCCCCCACACCCCCCACACCCCCCTCAAAAACCCAGCAGCGTTGCATTTCTTAACATAATCAGACCGGTGTGCCTGGCACCTACTACCATACCTCGTTCAAATGCACTTAAATCTTTTGTCTTGCACATTCACCCTCTGAATGGCACATATACACAATCTATGTCTCAATTGTCTCAAGGCTTAAAAATCCTTCTTTAACCTGTCTCCTCCCCTTCATCTACACTGCTTGAAGTGGATTTATCAAGTGGCATCAATAAGGGATCTTAGCTTTCACCTGGAATCACCTGGTCAGTCTATGACATGGAAAGAGCAAGTGTTCCTAATGTTTTGTATACTCAGTGTATAGCTCCAATGGTTAAATGTCCCTATTTTGACATATTCTACTCACACCGTTGCATCATAAGATAACATCTGCGATCTTCCTCTGGGGTAAAGAGTCATTTGAAGAGTTTATTATTCACACATTTTTCACATTTGTGTTTATTTAAAATCAGAAATATTTCCTTATGGGTACCTTCATGTGTGTGAAATATTACTGTTCTGTAAAATGCATATTCTTTTGCAAAACGCTATATATCCATTGTTTAGCTGGAATGGAATTTTCGTATCCTGTATATTTGACTGTGATATGTGGTTGTGTCACTCTCGTTGATAGACGGATCAGACCAAGGTGCAGTGTGGTATGCGTACATATTCCTTTATTAACTGAATACAGACTCAAAACAACAAAATACAAACGAACGTGAAGTTCAAACAGGCTACACAAACACAAGTCAAAACAGAAACAAGATCCCACAACTAAGGTAGGCAAAATGGCTGCCTAAGTATGATCCCCAATCAGAGACAACGATAGACAGCTGCCTCTGATTGGGAACCACACCCGGCCAACATAGAAATAGAAAATCTAGAATTCACACCCTGACCAAACCAACTAGAGAAAACAGGGCTCTCAAGGTCAGGGCGTGACAGTACCCCCCCCCCCCCCCAAAGGTGCGTACTCCGGCCGCAACAACCTGACTCATTAGGGGAGGGTCAAGGTGGGCATCTAGCCTCGGTGGCAGCTCCGGCTCTGGCTTCGTCGCGACGTCGGTATAAACCTCCTCTCCCTTCCTGCCTTCCCGTTGCACACCCGGTCCGGTCTGGACCCCGGCGCGATGCTTCCCCTCTCAGTCCTTCCACGATGCACCAAGCCCTGTCCGGACCCTGGTGTGGGAGCCCTCGACCCTGGAGAGGGGTTGACGTCTGGTCCCGGCCCAGCAGTCCTCCCACGATGCACCAAGCACAGGAGTGGAGCAGCTAACCGAAGCTGAACTTGGCACCGGTGAAGCGGACTGCTCTGGCACTGGAGTGGAGCCGCTGACCGGAGCTGAACTGGACCCCGGTGGAGTGGACTGCTCTGGCTCCGGACTGGAGCAGCTAACCGGAGCTGGACTCGGCACCGGTGGAGCGGACTGCTCTGGCACCGGGGTGGAGCAGAGGACCCTCGCTGGAGGTCGGGTCTGTGGCGCTGGAACGGGCCCTACCGGACTGGGGACACGCACCACTGGTTTGGTGCGAGGAGCAGGAACGGGCTGTACCGGACTGGAGACGCGCACTACTGGTTTTGTCCGAGGAGCAGGCACGGGCCGTACCGGACTGGAGACGCGCACCACTGGTTTGGTGCGAGGAGCAGGAATGGGCTGTACCGGACTGGATACACGCACCACTGGTTTGGTGCGAGGAGCAGGAACGGGCCGTACCGGACTGGAGACACGCACCACTGGTTTGGTGCGAGGAGCAGGAACGGGCCGTACCGAACTGGATACACGCACCACTGGTTTGGTGCGAGGAGCAGGAACGGGCCGTACCGGACTGGAGACACGCACCACTGGTTTGGTGCGAGGAGCAGGCACAACCCGTCCTGGGTGAACGCTCACTTTAGCCCGGCAAGAGCGGGGCGCGGGCACCAAGCGCACCGGGCTGTGAATGCGCACTGGAGATACAGTGCGTATCACAGCATAACAGGGTGCCTGAATGGTCCTACGCTCCTTAACGCGAGTGCGGAGAGTTAGCTCTACTCTGAAACCTGGCTCCGCCAGCCTCTGCTCTAAGGACTGCGTTCTCTTTTGCTGTAGGGTTAACTCCTCTCTCAGCTCCTCCTGTTGCCTAGCCAGCTCCTCTCTCGGTGCATCCACTGACTCCTTCTCCCTGTGGGCCTCCTGCAGAGCCTCCCTCTGAAGGGAGATCTCCTGCTCCCTCTCAGCTATCAGCCCCCGTAAGGTGGTGGTCTCCTCTCTCAGACTGCTGAGCTGCAGGTCTTGGAGGGCCTCTATCATAGCGGCCTCCTCCTCCTCCACAGTCAGCCCTTTCATGGCCTCAGGGCCTCCTGCTGCTTCGCCAACCACCCCGTGTGCCCCCCCAAAAAAATTATTGGGGCTGCCTCTCGGGCTTTCTTCATCGTCGCCGTTTATCCTCCCTCGCTGCCACCGTCTGCTCCCATGGACGGCGATCCATTCCTGCCTGGATCTCTTCCCAAGTCCAGGATCCCTTTCCGTCCAAAATATCCTCCCATGTCCAGGATGTCTGCTCTTCCTGGCCACGCTGCTTGGTCCGTTTGTGGTGGGATCTTCTGTCACGCTCGTTGATAGACGAATCAGACCAAGGTGCAGCGTGGTATGCGTACATATTCCTTTATTTACTGAATACAGAATCAAAACAACAAAATACAAATGAACGTGAAGTTCAAACAGGCTTCACAAGCCAAAACAGAAACATGATCCCACAACTAAGGTAGGCAAAATGGCTGCCTAAGTATGATCCCCAATCAGAGACAACGATCGACAGCTGCCTCTGATTGGGAACCACACCCGGCCAACATAGAAATAGACCTGACCAAACCAACTAGAGAAAACAGGGCTCTCAAGGTCAGGGCGTGACAGGTTGTCTCACCTATGTTAAGATGAATGCATTAACTTTAAGTGGCTCTGGATAAAATCATTTGATAAATTATTAAAATGCCAGATGTACATGTTTTACATACAGATCTCATATTACTGCACTGATTCATTTTTTTTAAAACATTGTTTAAATAATGATGTCACAAATGTATGATTATTTTTTTGGGTTTGTTATTTGTTACATTTGACTGTGTAAACCTAGCAGTACAACTTACTCCTCTGAGAATAACCAATCTATTTAATAAATTCTTCAAACAATCAAAGTTCATTTACCAACATTACTGAAAGTGAATATATAGCGTTTTCCTTTCTAGTTGGGCAGTCAGACACACACACACACACACACACACACCATACACACACACACAACATACACACACACAACATACACACACACGTCAGCTAGCTGCTGGGCCCCATCTGTAGTCCCACTGCATTGCTCCATACTGAGCCTGTACTGAGCCTGTACTGAGCCTGTACTGAGCCTGTACTGCAGCCTGTACTGAGCCTGTACTGAGCCTGTACTGAGCCTGTACTGCAGCCTGTACTGAGCCTGTACTGAGCCTGTACTGAGCCTGTACTGCATCCTGTACTGAGCCTGTACTGAGCCTGTACTGAGCCTGTACTGAGCCTGTACTGAGCCTGTACTGAGCCTCTACTGAGCCTGTACTGAGCCTGTACTGCATCCTGTACTGAGCCTGAACTGAGCCTGTACTGCATCCTTAATGTGTGTGTGCTTGTGTATGTGTGTGTGCATGTTTTCATATTTGTGTGTGTGTGTGTGTGCGTGAGTACTGCAGTCTAAATGAATTCACCTGTGCATCGAGTTTATGGACAGTGAATGTGTCTTAATAAGCTATCTGACTCTATTTACGCCCCTTCTTTATTTCTCCACACATATTCACCTTGATGGTGTGTGTGTACACGTGCATGGATTTCTTCCTCCAGCCATAGGCATGAAATGTAATGCATTTTTCACTGCTGCATTGTCCTATTTAGATCTTAGTGACAATGGAGTGCATAGAGTCGTTCAGTCATTGATTTTCCTGTTAAGTCAGTGATGTTAGCGTATGTCGATAGTCTCGTCTGAACCTTTCCTTTAATCAAAACCTCCTTGTCAAATATGAATGCTTTTTTAAATATATATTTTTACACTTTTTATTCAAAGCCAAGCTATGATTGAAATAAAAAACTGTACGGTAGGGAACATATTTGCAATGCTAAAATGTACATTGTTTGCTCCAGTGTGTCCCTGTTTTCAGCTCTATCTATCTCATGTGTTGTCCTTATAGCATGGTCACAGAGCAACAACTGTGATGTACTACTTAAAGAATCCAGCCAGTAATCAAAAGAGGAGTCGAATGTTAGACTCCAAACCACAACCCTCTGTTTACCTCCAGACTCCAGTGTATTTTGTCAGGCCAACAGGTATTAAGGGCTTGAGGACTGTGTGACACCTCCAGCTGCAGCATCTCCAATGCAGATAAGATTTAATTTATGCAGTCAGATTTCCAGATAAACACAGAATAAATGTGCAAAAATTCAATGTAAGAGTTGTGGGACAGAAATGGATTATTCTGTCGAGAGACCGAGTGCTATCTGTCTACATTAACTACATAAAGATGGGAATTCAGGAAGCTTTTAAGTAAGCTTTTAGACCGAGCCGACATGTCTGTCTCCGTGTGTGCATCACAAATGGAACCCCATACCATATATAGTGCACTACTTTGACCAGAGCTGTGTGGCAAACGGACAAGAATTCAATTTACCCCCTGTAACCTGCCAGCACACATCAGCTGAGAGAGCGAGAGAGAGAGAGAGAGAGAGAGAGAGAGAGAGAGAGAGAGAGAGAGAGAGAGAGAGAGAGAGAGAGAGAGAGAGAGAAAAATAGAAAGAGAGGGGGTGGGGGGGTGAGAGTGTATGTGTCTGCACGTTTGTGCATGAATGTGTGTGAGTACGTGTCTGGAGTCTGAACCCACCTTCCCACAATCCATCTCCCCTTCGCCTCCCTTCCCTTCTTTTCTGGTCCCTGACTGACAAAACTGACAGAGAGGAAATCAATGAAACAGAGGATCAATAGGAATCCACATCCCTCTATCCCATCTTCCCCTCTCCTCTCCTCTCCTCTCCTCTCCTCTCCTCTCCTCTCCTCTCCTCTCCTCTCCTCTCCTCTCCTCTCCTCTCCTCTCCTCTCCTCTCCTCTCCTCTCCTCTCCTCTCCTCTCCTCTCCTCTTTCTTTCTTTCTTTCTTTCTTTCTTTTCTCCTTTGTTTTTCTCCTTTGTTTTTTAAAGGATGATGTGAAGTTCAATTCAGAAAACAACTTCCCTCAAACTGACTGTACAAGTGAAGACTAAAGATGGTGCCATCGATGTTAAAAGGCATTCAGTAAAAGGGCGTGCTTTGTAGAAGGGTGACCAAATGTCTTGCTGGACACATGCCTCCATCTTCTTGCAAAGCACTAATTTGGTGTGAGAAGGCGAAACAGGACACATCTTATACAGTTGAAGTCGGACGTTTACATACACCTTAGCCAAATACATTTAAACTCAGTTTTTCACAATTCCTGACATTTAATCCTAGTAAAAATTCCCTGTCTTAGGTCAGTTATGATCACCACTTTATTTTAAGAATGTGAAATGTCAGAATAATAGTAGAGAGAATGATTTATTTCAGCTTTAATTTTTTTCATCACATTCACAGTGGGTCAGAAGTTTACATATACTCAATTAGTATTTGGTAGCATTGCCTTTAAATTGTTTAACTTGGGTCAAACGTTTCGGGTAGCCTTCCACAAACTTCCCACAATGAGTTGGGTGAATTTTGGCACATTCCTCCTAACAGAGCTGGTGTAACTGAGTCAGGTTTGTAGGCCTCCTTGCTCGCACACGCTTTTTCAGTTCTGCCCACACATTTTCTATAGGATTGAGGTCAGGGCTTTGTGATGGCCACTCCAGTACCTTGACTTTGTTGTCCTTAAGCCATTTTGCCACAACTTTGGAAGTATGCTTGGGGTCATTGTCCATTTGGAAGACCCATTTGCAACCAAGCTTTAGCTTCCTGTGATGTCTTGAGATGTTGCTTCAATATATCCACATAATTTTCCGTCCTCATGATGCCATCTATTTTGTGAAGTGCACCAGTCCCTCTTGCAGCAAAGCACCCCCACAGCATTATGCTGCCACCCCCACGGTTGGGATGGTGTTCTTCGGCTTGCAAGCAACCCCCCTTTTCCTCCAATCATAACAATGGTCATTATGGCCAAACAGTTCTATTTTTGTTTAATCAGACCAGACCAAAAGTACGATCTTTGTCCCCATGTGCAGTTGCAAACCATAGTCTGGCTTTTTTATGTCGGTTTTGGAGCAGTGGCTTCTTCCTTGCTGAGCGGCCTTTCAGGTAATGTCGATATAGGTCTCGTTTTACTGTGGATATAGATACTTTTGTACCTGTTTCCTCCAGCATCTTCAAAAAGTCCTTTGCTGTTGTTCTGGGATTGATTAGCACTTTTCGCACCAAAGTACGTTCTCCTTCCTGAGCGGTATGACGGCTGTGTGGTCCCATGGTGTTTATACATGCGTACTATTGTTTTTACAGATGAACGTGGTACCTTCAGGCGCTTGGAAATTGCTCCCAAGGATGAACCAGACTTGTGGAGGTCTACAATTTTTTTTTATGAGGTCTTGGCTGATTTCTTTTCATTTTCCCATGATGTCAAGCAAAGAGGCACTGAGTTTGAAGGTAGGCCTTGAAATACATCCACAGGTACACCTCCAATTGACTCAAATGATGTCAATTAGCCTATCAGAAGCTTCTAAAGCCATGACATCATTTTCTGGAATTTTCCAAGCTGTTTAAAGGCACAGTCAACTTAGTGACCCACTGGAATTGTGATACAGTAAATTATAAGTTATAAGTGAAATAATCTGTCTGTAAACAATTGTTGGAAAAATTACTTGTGTCATGCACAAAGTAGATGTCCTAACCGACTTGTCAAAACTATAGTTTGTTAACAAGACATTTGTGGAGTGGTTGAAAAACAAGTTTTAATGACTCCAACCTGTATATGTAAACTTCCGACTTCAACTGTATATGCTGTTTTGCAGACTATTATAACGCTTACAGATGACAAATCATACAAAGTAAAGGACTATGGTAATACCATTGGTAATCCTGTAAAGTCTCTCATAAGAGTTTATCTTTGAAACATCAGCAAGTTGAGTTTTGAGTTGTTGTTTTTGTAGATGACAGCAATATGCCACGGTACGGTATGTGAAACACATAGCTGTCTCTTATGATTCAACCTTCACAGGTTAAAGACTTCATGCTTTTTTTCTCTGCTGTTATCTCATAATCCTTTGTATCTCTATTGCAAGCAGACACATCATTTGTAGCTGTGTTATCTCTTGGGTCATGAAGAATGGGACCATGTCAGCACTGACTTTATATTCACACTGAAATAGCAGAGAGATGGGAAAGAACTATAGCTAGAAAGATAGTGCCCCCCCAAAGGGTAATTCATACCATTGAGATTGGTGATGAAAAAGGAAACAATCCACAAACTGCCATAGCAACACAATGGAGAATTGACTGCATTAAAGGATCAAAGAACCTCATCTGATTTGTGATGAATCAATGTGAGATGTAGTAATCTTTTCACGTGGAGAAAACGATATTGTTCCATTCAATCTTCATCCAATGAGCCATCTCAAATCAAATCAAATCAAATTGTATTGGTCACATGCGCCGAATACAACAGGTGCAGACATTACAGTGAAATGCTTACTTACAGCCCTTAACCAACAGTGCATTTATTTTTAACAAAAAAAGTAAAAATAAAACAACAACAAAAAAAGTGTTGAGAAAAAAAGAGCAGAAGTAAAATAAAATAACAGTAGGGAGGCTATATATACAGGGGGGTACCGTTGCAGAGTCAATGTGCGGGGGCACCGGCTAGTTGAGGTAGTTGAGGTAATATGTACATGTGGGTAGAGTTAAAGTGACTATGCATAAATAATTAACAGAGTAGCAGCAGCGTAAAAAGGATGGGGTGGGGTGGGGCAGTGCAAATAGTCCGGGTAGCCATGATTAACTGTTCAGGAGTCTTATGGCTTGGGGGTAGAAGCTGTTGAGAAGTCTTTTGGACCTAGACTTGGCACTCTTGCTGTGCGGTAGCAGAGAGAACAGTCTATGACTAGGGTGGCTGGAGTCTTTGACAATTTTGAGGACCTTCCTCTGACACCGCCTGGTATAGAGGTCCTGGATGGCAGGAAGCTTGGCCCCAGTGATGTACTGGGCCGTACGCACTACCCTCTGTAGTGCCTTGCGGTCGGAGGCCAAGCAGTTGCCATTCCAGGCGGTGATGCAACCAGTCAGGATGCTCTCGATGGTGCAGCTGTAGAATTTTTTGAGGATCTGAGGACCCATGCCAAATCTTTTCAGTCTCCTGAGGGGGAATAGGCTTTGTCGTGCCCTCTTCACAACTGTCTTGGTGTGTTTGGACCATGATAGTTCGTTGGTGATGTGGACACCAAGGAACTTGAAGCTCTCAACCTGTTCCACTACAGCCCCGTCGATGAGAATGGGGGGCGTGCTCAATCCTCTTTTTTTTCCTGTAGTCCACAATCATCTCCTTTGTCTTGGTCACGTTGAGGGAGAGGTTGTTGTCCTGGCACCACACGGCCAGGTCTCTGACCTCCTCCCTAAAGGCTGTCTCATCGTTGTCGGTGATCAGGCCTACCACTGTTGTGTCGTCGGCAAACTTAATGATGGTGTTGGAGTCGTGCCTGGCCATGCAGTCATGGGTGAACAGAGAGTACAGGAGGGGACTGAGCACGCACCCCTGAGGGGCCCCTGTGTTGAGGATCAGTGTGGCAGATGTGTTGTTACCTACCCTTACCACCTGGGGGTGGCCCGTCAGGAAGTCCAGGATCCACTTGCAGAGGGATGTGTTTAGTCCCAGGATCCTTAGCTTAGTGATGAGCTTAGAGGGCACTATGGTGTTGAATGCTGAGCTGTAGTCAATGAATAGCATTCTCACGTAGGTGTTCCTCTTGTCCAGGTGGGAAAGGGCAGTGTGGAGTGCAATAGAGATTGCATCATCACCCAACGCACTAGAAGACCAGTTCTTAAAGCCTTTAGCCGTATCCTTATTCTAGTCCTCCTCTGTTCCTCTGGTGATGTAGAGGCTAACCCAGGCCCTGCAGCCCTCAGTATTCATTTCATTTTCATTTTAGTCATTTAGCAGACGCTCTTATCCAGAGCGACTTACAGGAGCAATTAGGGTTAAGTGCCTTGCTCAAGGGCACATTTACGTCATTTAGCAGACGCTCTTAAACAGAGCGACTCACAAATTGGTGCATTCACCCTATAGGCAGTGGGAAAACCACTTTACAATTTTGGGGGGTAGAAGGATTACTTTATCCTATCCCAGGTATTCCTTAAAGAGGTGGGGTTTCAAATGTCTCCGGAAGGTGGTGAGTGACTCCGCTGTCCTGGCGTCGTGAGGGAGCTTGTTCCACCATTGGGGTGCCAGAGCAGCGAACAGTTTTGACTGGGCTGAGCGGGAACTATGCTTCCGCAGAGGAAGGGAGCCAGCAGGCCAGAGGTGGATGAACGCAATGCCCTCGTTTGGGTGTAGGGACTGATCAAAGCCTGAAGGTACAGAGGTGCCGTTCCCCTCACTGCTCCATAGGCAAGCACCATGGTCTTGTAGCGGATGCGAGCTTCAACTGGAAGCCAGTGGAGTGTGTGGAGGAGGGGGGTGACGTGAGAAAACTTGGGAAGGTTGAACACCAGACGGGCTGCGGCATTCTGGATGAGTTGTAGGGGTTTAATGGCACAGGCAGGGAGGCCAGCCAACAGCGAGTTGCAGTAGTCCAGACGGGAGATGACAAGTGCCTGGATTAGGACCTGTGCCGCTTCCTGTGTAAGGCAGGGTCGTACTCTCCGAATGTTGTAGAGCATGAACCTGCAGGAGCGGGTCACCGCCTTGATGTTAGCGGAGAATGACAGGTTGTTGTCCAGGGTCACGCCAAGGCTCTTCGCACTCTGGGAGGAGGACACAACGGAGTTGTCAACCGTGATGGCGAGATCATGGAACGGGCAGTCCTTCCCCGGGAGGAAGAGCAGCTCCGTCTTGCCAGGGTTCAGCTTTAGGTGGTGATCCGTCATCCATGCTGATATGTCTGCCAGACATGCAGAGATGCGATTCGCCACCTGGTTATCAGAAGGGGGAAAGGAGAAGATTAGTTGTGTATCGTCAGCGTAGCAATGATAGGAGAGGCCATGTGAGGATATGACAGAGCCAAGTGACTTGGTGTATAGGGAGAAAAGGAGAGGGCCTAGAACTGAGCCCTGGGGGACACCAGTGGTGAGTGCACGTGGTGCGGAGACAGCTTCTCGCCACGCCACTTGGTAGGAGCGACCGGTCAGTTAGGACGCAATCCAGGAGTGAGCCGCGCCGGAGATGCCCAGCTCGGAGAGGGTGGAGAGGAGGATCTGATGGTTCACAGTATCAAAGGCAGCAGACAGGTCTAGAAGGACAAGAGCAGAGGAGAGAGAGTTAGCTTTAGCAGTGCGGAGAGCCTCCGTGACACAGAGAAGAGCAGTCTCAGTTGAATGACCAGTCCTGAAACCTGACTGGTTTGGATCAAGAAGGTCATTCTGAGAGAGATAGCAAGAGAGTTGGCTAAAGACGGCACGCTCAATAGTTTTGGAAAGAAAAGAAAGAAGGGATACTGGTCTGTAGTTGTTGACATCAGTGGGATCGAGTGTTGGTTTTTTGAGAAGGGGAGCAACTCTCGCTCTCTTGAAGACGGAAGGGACATGGCCAGCGGTCAAGGATGAGTTGATCAGCGAGGTGAGGTAGGGGAGAAGGTCACCGGAGATGGTCTGGAGAAGAGAGGAGGGGATGGGGTCAAGCGGGCAGGTTGTTGGGCGGCCTGCAGTCACAAGTCGCAGGATTTTATCTGGAGAGAGAAGGGAGAAAGAAGTCAAAGCATAGGGTAGGGCAGTGTGAGTAGGACCAGCAGTGTCATTAGACTTAACAAACGAGGATCGGATGTCGTCAACCTTCTTTTCAAAGTGGTTGACGAAGTCATCCACAGAGAGAGAGGAGTGGGGGGGGGATTCAGCAGTGAGGAAAATGTGGCAAATAGCTTCCTAGGGTTAGAGGCAGATGCTTGGAAATTAGAGTGGTAGAAAGTGGCCTTAGCAGCAGAAGCAGATGAAGAAAATGTAGAGAGGAGGGAGTGAAAAGATGCCAGGTCGGCAGGGAGTTTAGTTTTCTTCCATTTCCGCTCCGCTGCCCGGAGCTCTGTTCTGTGAGCTCGCAATGAGTCATCAAGCCACGGAGCTGGAGGGGAGGACTGAGCCGGCCGGGAGGATAGGGGACACAGAGAGTCAAAGGATGCAGAAAGGGAGGAGAGGAGGGTTGAGGAGGCAGAATCAGGAGATTGGAGGGAGAAGGATTGAGCAGAGGGAAGAGATGATATGATGGAAGAGGAGAGAGTAGTGGGAGAGAGAGAGCGAAGGTTGCGGCGGCGCATTACCATCTGTGTAGGGGCAGAGTGAGTAGTGTGGGAGGAGAGTGAGAGAGAAAAGGAAACAAAGTAGTGGTCGGAGACATGGAGGGGAGTTGCAGTGAGATTAGTAGAAGAGCAGCATCTAGTAAAGATGAGGTCAAGCGTATTGCCTGCCTTGTGAGTAGGGGGACGGTGAGAGGGTGAGGTCAAAAGAGGAGAGGAGTGGAAAGAAGGAGGCAGAGAGAAATGAGTCAAATGTGGACATAGGGAGGTTGAAATCCCCCAAAACTGTGAGGGGTGAGCCATCCTCAGGAAAGGAACTTATCAAGGCGTCAAGCTCATTGATGAACTCTCCAAGGGAACCTGGAGGGCGATAGATGACAAGGATATTAAGCTTAAATGGACTAGTGACTGTGACAGCATGGAATTCAAATGAGGAGATAGACAGATGGGTTAGGGGAAAAATTGAGAATGTCCACTTGGGAGAGATGAGGATTCCTGTGCCACCACCCCTCTGACCAGATGCTCTCGGGGTATGCGAGAACACATGGTCAGACGAGGAGAGAGCAGTAGGAGTAGCAGTGTTTTCAGTGGTAATCCATGTTTCCGTCAGCGCCAGGAAGTCGAGGGACTGGAGATTAGCATAGGCTGGGATGAAGTCAGCTTTGTTGGCAGCAGAACGGCAGTTCCAGAGGCTGCCTGAGACCTGGAACTCCAGGTGTGGGGTGCGTGCAGGGACCACCAGGTTAGAGAGGCAGCAGCCACGGGGTGTGGGGCGTTTGTGTAGCCTGTGCAGAGAGGAGAGAACAGGGATAGGCAGAGGCATAGTTGACAGGCTGTAGCAGATGGCTACAATAATGCAGAGGAGATCGGAATGAAATGAACTAAACATCTGGGAGAGTAGAGAGCAGGGCCTCCCTCACCAAAAACTTCTACCTCAGAAACTATAATTGTTTCACTGAACCACCCGAACAAAAACTCTACCAACTTCCACCTTTAGAAATCAGAATTGTTGTGAACCACAGCGGTTCAATGTTTAAAGGAATAGACTCAACCCACTTTATTCAGCTAGCTAACTATGACACCATAGCTAACTAGCATGCTAGCATCCAATAACACACAGTTTAGCACCAACACTTGGTCACAACAAACCACCAATAGTGTGTTAACATACTAAGCAGATAATTCGGCTATGTAGCACAACTATATTGTATTTAGCTACTACAGTACAGTTAGCTGGTCATGTTGGCTAGCTAGCAATGGCCACTGTGTTGACCTTGTTTGAAGAACGGCTAGCTAGCTAACTAGCCGTGCAACCCCGGCACCACCGAAAAACAATGCCAACCTACAGTAACTACCCACAACAGCCCACAATGCCTAGCTATGACGCCATAGCTAACTAGCATACCAAGAGTGTGTTAACACACTAAACAGATAATTCATGTCCGAGTCTAGTTCCTTTCATAACGCAGCAAAGATTAAACGTTGGCTAGCTAGCACATTAACACTGGAAACAACTCTCCACCGTTGCACTAAACAGATAATTACCAATAAACGTTACCAGTAGCTACCCGCTAGCTAGCTAGCTAGCCTCGTGCTTCGACAGGGTCCGCCGTAAACAATACAATACTTACCTACAATAATTGCCTACGGAATCCTACAATAACAACCTAAATAACTACGTAAATAAACTACCTACCTACGATCTAAATACATGGTTTAAGCTTTACTCAACACCATATGAGAAGCCAAGCTTACCTCCTGCTAGAGAAAAACACAACCTCTCCCGACGAAGCGCGACACAAAACTCCTATCACTCCTACTCCCCAGGCGCTATCATTTGATGACTTCTGTAATCGCAAAAGTCTTGGTTTCTTGCACATAAATATCAGAAGTCTACTTCCTAAGTTTGAGTTATTCACTGCGTTAGCACACTCTGCCAACCCTGATGTTCTAGCAGTGTCTGAATCCTGGCTCAGGAAGGCCACCAAAAATTCTGAAATTTCCATCCCCAACTATAACATTTTCCGTCTAGATAGAACTGCCAAAGGGGGTGGAGTTGCAATCTACTGTAGAGATAGCCTGCAGAGCTCAATCATACTATCCAGGTCTGTGCCCAAACAGTTTGAGCTTCTACTTCATAAAATCCATCTTTCCAGAAATAAGTCTCTCACTGTTGCCGCTTGCTACAGACCCCCCTCAGCCCCCAGCTGTGCCCTGGACACCATATGTGAATTGATTGCCCCCCATTTATCCTCAGAGTTTGTACTGCTTGGTGACCTAAATTGGGATATGCTTAATACCCCAGCCATCCTACAATCCAAGCTAGATGCCCTCAACCTCACGCAAATTATCAACGAACCTACCAGGTACAACCCTAAATCCGTAAACATGGGTACCCTCATAGATATCATCCTGACTAACATACCCTCTAAATACACCTCAGCTGTCTTCAACCAGGATCTCAGCGATCACTGCCTTATTGCCTGCGTCCGTAACGGGTCCGCGGTCAAACGACCACCCCTCATCACTGTCAAACGCTCCCTAAAACACTTTAGCGAGGAGGCCTTCCTAATTGACCTGGCCCAGGTATCCTGGATGGATATAGATCTCATTCCGTCAGTAGAGGATGCCTGGTTGTTCCTTAAAAGTAATTTCCTCTCAATCTTAAATAAACATGCCCCATTCAAAAAATACAGAACTAAGAACCGATATAGCCCCTGGTTCTCCTCAGACTTGACTGCCCTTGACCAGCACAAAAACATCCTGTGGCGTACAGCATTAGCATCAAATAGCCCCCGCGATATGCAACTTTTCAGGGAAGTTAGGAACCAATATATACAAGCAGTCAGGAAAGCAAAGGCTAACTTTTTCAAACAGAAATTTGCATCCTGTAGCACTAACTCCAAAAAGTTTTGGGACACTGTAAAGTCCATGGAGAATAAGAGCACTTCCTCCCAGCTGCCCACTGCACTGAGGCTAGGAAACACTATCACCACCGATAAATCTACAATAATCGAGAATTTCAACAAGCATTTTGCTACAGCTGGCCATGCTTTCCATCTGGCTACCACTAACCCGGCCACCAACTCTGCACCCTCTGCTGCAACTTGCCCATGCCCCCCCGCTTCTCCTTCACACAAATTCAGACAGCTGATGTTTTGAAAGCGCTGCAAAATCTGGACCCCTACAAATCAGCTGGGCTAGACAATCTGGACCCTTTCTTTCTAAAACTAGCCGCCAAATTGTCGTAACCCCTATTACTAGTCTGTTCAACCTCTCTTTCATAACGTCTGAGATCCCCAGAGATTGGAAAGCTGCCGCGGTCATCCCCCTCTTCAAAGGGGGTGACACTCTAGATCCAAACTGCTACAGACCTATATCCATCCTGCCCTGCCTTTCGAAAGTATTCGAAAGCCAAGTTAACAAACAGATCATCGACCATTTCGAATACCACCGTACCTTCTCCGCTATGCAATCCGGTTTCCGAGCTGGTCACGGGTGCACTTCAGCCACGCTCAAGGTCCTAAACGATATTATAACCGCGATTGATAATAGACAGTACTGTGCAGCCGTCTTCATCGACCTGGCCAAGGCTTTCGACTCTGTCAACCACCGCATTCTTATTGGCAGACTAAATAGCCTTGGTTTCTCAAATGACTGCCTCGCCTGGTTCACCAACTACTTCTCAG
The DNA here is from genome assembly GCF_020615455.1 of Coregonus clupeaformis. NCBI lineage: Eukaryota > Metazoa > Chordata > Actinopteri > Salmoniformes > Salmonidae > Coregonus > Coregonus clupeaformis. The sequence continues at coordinate 30,129,148 of NC_059192.1, forward strand.
ATAGAGTTCAGTGTATCAAATCGGAGGGCCTGTTGTCTGGACCTATGGCAGTCTCTATGGGGGTGCCACAGGGTTCAATTCTTGGGCCGACACTTTTCTCCGTGTATATCAATGATGTCGCTCTTGCTGCTGGTGACTCTCAGATCCACCTCTACGCAGACGACACCATTTTGTATACATCTGGCCCTTCATTGGACACTGTGTTAACAAACCTCCAAACGAGCTTCAATGCCATACAACAATCATTCAGTAGCCTTCAACTGCTCTTAAACACTAGTAAAACTAAATGCATGCTTTTCAATCGAACGCTGCTAGCACCCGCCCACCCGACTAGAATCACCACTCTCGACGGGTCTGACCTAGAGTATGTGGACAACTACAAATATCTAGGTGTCTGGTTAGACTGTAAACTCAACTTCCAGACTCACATAAAGAATCTCCAATCCAAAGTTAAATCTAGAATCGGCTTCCTATTTCGCAACAAAGCCTCCTTCACTCATGCTGCCAAACATGCCCTCGTAAAACTGACTATCCTACCGATCCTTGACTTCGGCGATGTAATTTACAAAATAGCCTCCAACACTCTACTCAGCAAATTGGATGTAGTCTATCACAGTGCCATCCGTTTTGTCTCCAAAGCCCCATACACTACCCACCACTGTGACCTGTACGCTCTTGTTGGCTGGTCCTCACTACATGTTCGTCGTCAAACCCACTGGCTCCAGGCCATCTATAAATCACTGCTAGGCAAATCCCCGCCTTATCTTAGCTCATTGGTCACCATAGCAGCACCCACCCGTAGTCTGCGCTCCAGCAGGTATATCTCTCTGGTCATTCCCAAAGCCAACACCTCCTTTGGCCGCCATTCCTTCCAGTTCTCTGCTGCCAATGACTGGAACGAATTGCAAAAATCTCTGAAGCTGGAGACTCTTATCTCCCTCAATAACTTTAAGCATCAGTTGTCAGAGCACCTTACCGATCACTGCACCTGTACACAGCCCATCTGAAATTAGCCCACCCAACTACCTCATCCCTATATTGTTATTTATTTTGCTCTTTTGCACCCCAGTATCTCTATTTGCACATAATCTCTTGCACATCTAGCATTCCAGTGTTAATACTATTGTAATTATTCTGCACTATAGCCTATTTATTGCCTTACCTCCATAACTTGCTACATTTGCACACACTGTATATATATTTTCTGTTGTATTTCTGACTTTATGTTTTTTTTTTTACCCCATATGTAACTCTGTGTTGTTTTTATTGCACTACTTTGCTTTATCTTGGCCAGGTCGCAGTTGTAAATGAGAACCTGTTCTCAACTGGCTTACCTGGTTAAATAAAGGTGAAATAAAAAATAAAAAAAATAAAAATCATCTGTGGATCTGTTGGGACGGTATGCAAATTGGAGTGGGTCTAGGGTTTCTGGGATAATGCTGTTGATGTGAGCCATGACCAGCCTTTCAAAGCACTTCATGGCTACAGACGTCAGTGCTACGGGTCGGTAGTCATTTAGGCAGGTTATCTTAGAGTCCTTGGGCACGGGGACTATGGTGGTCTGCTTGAAACATGTTGGTATTACAGACTCAGTCAGGGACATGTTGAAAATGTCAGTGAAGACACTTGCCAGTTGGTCAGCACATGCTCAGAGTACACGTCCTGGTAACCCGTCTGAAAGATGGTCATGTGATCTGGAAGGTGGTCATGTGATTTGGAAGGTGTCGTATGATCTGGAAGGTTGTCATCTGATCATGAAGGTGTCGTATGATCTGGAAGATGGTCATGTGATCTGGAAGGTGGTCATGTGATCTGGAAGGTGTCGTATGATCTGGAAGGTGGTCATGTGATCTGTGAATTTTGGCCTTACCTGTTCTGTAAATCACAGGAGCCATCCCGTCTCTCTCTCTCTCTCAATTAAATTTCCATTTCAATTCAAAGGGTTTTTAGTGGCATGGGAAACATATGTTTACTTTGCCAAAGCAAGTGAAATAGATAGTAAACAAAAGTGAAATAAACAATAAAAACTTAACAGTAAACATTACACTCACAAAAGTTCCAAAAATAATAAAGTCATTTCAAATGTCATATTATGTCTATATACAGTGTTGTAACGATGTGCAAATAGTTAAATTACAAAAGGGAAAATAAAGAAATATGGGTTGTATTTACAATGGTGTTTCTTTTTCACTGGTTGCCCTTGTCTTATGGCAACAGGTCACAAAACTTGCTGCAGTGATGGCACACTGTGGTTTATCAAAATGGGATTTGTTTTCAAATTCTTTGTGGGTCTGTGTAATCTGAGGGAAATATGTGTCTCTAATATGGGCATACATTTGGCAGGAGGTTTGGAAGTGCAGCTAAGTTTCCACCTCATTTTGTGGGCAGTGTGCACAAAGCCTGTCTTCTCTTGAGAGCCAGGTCTGCCTACGGCGGCCTTTCTCAATAGCAAGGCTATGCTCACTGAGTCTGTACATAATCAAAGATTTCCTTAATTTTGGGTCAGTCACAGCGGTCAGGTGTTCTGCCACTGTGTACTCTCTGTTTAGGGCCAAATAGCATTCTAGTTTGCTCAATTTTTCAGATAATTACTTGACACATTGAAAATAATTATATTTTAGTCTCATGATTTGGTTGGGTCTAATTGTGTTGCTGTCCTGGGGCTCTGTGGGGTCTGTTTGTGTTTGTGAACAGAGCCCCACGACCAGCCTGCTTAAGGGACTCTTCTCCAGGTTAATCTCTCTTTAGGTGATGGCTTGTTATATAAGGTTTGGGAATCACTTCCTTTTAGGTGGTTGTAGAATTTAACGGCTCTTTTCTGGATTATGCTAATTAGCGGGTATCGACCTAATTCTGCTCTGAGTGCATTATTTGGTGTTTTACGTTGTACACAGGGGATCTTATTGCAAAATTCTGCATGCAGTCTCAATTTGGTGTTTGTCCCATTTTGTGAATAATTGGTGGGTGAGTGGACCCCAGACCTCACAACCATAAAGGGCAATGGGTTCTATAACTGATTCAAGTATTTTTAACCAGATCCAAATTTGTATGTTGAATGTTATTTTCCTTTTGATGGCAAAGAAGGCCCTTCTTGCCTTGTCTCTCAGATCTTTCACAGCTATGTGGAAGTTACCTGTGGCACTGATGTTTAGGCCAAGATATGTATAGTTTTTTGTGTGCTGTAGGGCAACGGTGGCTAGATGGAATTTGTATTTGTGGTCCTGGCAACTGGACCTTTTTTGGAAACAATTATTTTTGTCTTACTGAGATTTGCTGTCAGGGCCCATGTCTGACAGAATCTGTGCAGAAGATATAGGTGCTGCTATAGGCACTCCTTGGTTGTGGACATTTTACTTCAGATTCTAGTAGGGTGAGGCCGGGTGCTGCAGACTGTTCAAGTGCCCTCGCCAATTCGTTGATATACAGTTGAAGACGGAAGTTTACACACACCTTAGCCAAATACATTTAAACTCAGTTTTTCACAATTCCTGACATTTAATCCTAGTAACAAATTCCCTGTCTTAGGTCAGTTAGGATCACCACTTTATTTAAGAATGTGAAATGTCAGAATAATACTAGAGAAAATTATTTATTTCAGCTTTTATTTTTTTCATCACATTCCCATTGGGTCAGAAGTTTACATACACTCAATTAGTATTTGGTAGCATTGACTTTAAATTGTTTAACTTGGGTCAAACGTTTCGGGTAGCCTTCCACAATAAGTTGGGTGAATTTTGGCCCATTCCTCCTGACAGAGCTGGTGTAACTGAGTCAGGTTTGTAGGCCTCCTTGCGCGCACACGCTTTTTCAGTTCTGCCCACAAATTTTCTATAGGATTGAGGTCAGGGCTTTGTGATGGCCACTCCAGTACTGTCAGCGTCTGGGTGCAGTGGGGAAACGGAATCAGGCGCAGGACACAGAACTGAGAATAAATGGCTTTACTCGACTCCAAGTAAATATGACCAAACCCTCCACGCAGGGAAGAGCAAAAACAACAGCTCAACAGACGACGTAACAAAGAACAATCATGCACACACTCAGGAGGGAAAACAGAGGTAATATAGGGAAACTAATAAGCCTAATGAGTAACAGGTGTGAACAATAAAGACAGAACTTGTGAGACACAGAAACATCGATCGGTGGCAGCTAGTACTCCGGTGACGACGACGGCCGAAGCCTGCCCGAACGAGGAGGAGGGGCAGCCTCGGCCGTATCCGTGACAGTACCCCTCCCCTGACACGCGGCTCCAGCCGTGCATCGACACCGGCCTCGGGGACGGCCAGGAGGACGCGGAGCAGGGCGAGTTGGATGATGACGATGGAAGTCCCTTAACAAGGAGGGTTCGAGGATGTCCCTCCTGGGAACCCAGCTCCGTTCCTCCGGACCGTACCCCTCCCACTCCACGAGATACTGCAGGCCTCCAACCCGACGCCTCGAATCCATGATGGAACGGACCAAGTACGCCGGTGCCCCCTCAATGTCCAATGGGGGCGGAGGAACCTCCCGCACCTCGGACGCCTGGAGCGGAACAGCTACCACCGGCCTGAGGAGAGACACATGGAACGAGGGGTTAATACGGTAATCAGGGGGGAGCTGTAACCTATAACAAACCTCGTTCAACCTCCTCAGGACTTTAAAGGGCCCCACAAACCGCCGACCCAGCTTCCGGCAGGGCAGGCGAAGGGGCAGGTTTCGGGTCGAGAGCCAGACCCGGTCCCCCGGTGCATAAACCGGAGCCTCACTGCGGTGGCGGTCGGCACTCGCCTTCTGTCTCCTAATCGCCCTTTGCAGGCGTACATGGGCAGCGTTCCATGTCTCCTCTGAGTGCCGAAACCATTCATCCACCGCAGGAGCCTCGATCTGGCTCTGATGCCACGGTGCCAGGACCGGCTGGTAACCTAGTACACACTGAAAGGGAGACAGGTCAGTGGAGGAGTGGCGGAGGGAATTTTGTGCCATCTCTGCCCAGGGGATGTAAACTGACCAATCCCCCTGCCGGTCCTGGCAAAACGACCTCAGAAGCCTACCCACATCCTGGTTTACTCTTTCCACCTGCCCATTACTCTCGGGGTGAAAACCTGAGGTCAGGCTGACCGAGACCCCCAGATGGTCCATAAACGCCTTCCAGACCCTCGATGTGAACTGGGGACCCCGATCAGACACTATATCCTCAGGCACCCCGTAGTGCCGGAAGACGTGTGTAAACAGGGCCTCTGCGGTCTAGAGGGCAGTAGGGAGACCGGGCAAAGGAATGAGATGACAGGACTTAGAAAACCGATCCACAACGACCAGGATCATGGTGTTACCCTGTGACGGAGGAAGATCTGTAACAAAGTCCACCGATAGGTGTGACCACGGCCGCTGTGGAACGGGGAGAGGTTGTAATTTACCTCTGGGCAGGTGTCTAGGTGCCTTGCACTGAGCGCACACCGAACAAGAAGAAACATAAACCCTCATGTCCTGAGCTAAGGTGGGCCAGCAGTACTTCCCACTTAGACAGCGCACTGTCCGACCAATGCCAGGATGGCCAGAAGAAGGTGACGTGTGAGCCCAATAAATCAAACGATCGCGAACCTCGGACGGAACGTACGCACGACCCACTGGACACTGGGGGGAGTGGGCTCCGTGTGTAACGCCCGCTCTATGTCCGCGTCAACCTCCCATACCACCGGTGCCACCAGACAAGAAGCCGGAAGTATGGGAGTAGGCTCCCTGGTCCGATCCTCTGAGTCATATAGCCGGGACAGAGCGTCTGCCTTAGCATTCTGGGAACCTGGTCAATACGATAGGGTGAACACAAAACGCGTGAAAAACACGGCCCACCTTGCCTGACGAGGATTCAGTCTCCTCGCTGCCCCGAATGTACTCCAGATTGCGGTGGTCAGTCAAAATGAGAACACCTTAAGAGCTTTCACAAAAGCTAACAGCTCCCGATCCCCCACGTCGTAGTTTTGCTCCGCCGGGCTGAGCTTCTTCGAGAAGAAAGCACAGGGGCGGAGTTTGGGAGGCGTACCCGAGCGCTGAGACAGTACAGCTCCTATCCCCGCCTCGGACGCGTCCACCTCGACTATGAATTGCAAGGAAGGATCCGGATGAGCCAGCACGGGAGCCGTGGTGAACAGCGCCTTCAGCTGACCAAAAGCCCTGTTCGCCTCCGCTGACCACTGCAGGCGCACCGAACCGCACTTTAGCAAAGAGGTTATGGGAGCTGCTACCTGGCCAAAGCCCCGGATAAATCTCCGGTAGTAGTTGGCAAAACCCAAAAATCGCTGCACCTCCTTTACCGTGGTAGGAGTCTGCCAATTACGCACGGCTGAAATGCGGTCACACTCCATCTCGACCCCTGACTCTGACAAGCGGAAGAACAGACATTTCTCAGCCTTAACGTACAGGTCATGCTCCAACATTCTACCAAGCACCTTGCGCACCAGGGACACATGCTCGTCGCGTGTAGCGGAGTATATGAGAATATCATCTATATACACCACTACACCCTGTCCGTGCAGGTCCCTGAAAATCTCATCGACAAAGGATTGAAAGACTGAGGAGCATTCATCAACCCGTACGGCATGACGAGGTACTCATAGTGACCAGAGGTGGTACTAAATGCCATCTTCCACTCGTCCCCCTCCTGGATATGGATCAGATTGTACGCGCTCCTGAGGTCCAATTTTGTGAAGAAGCGTGCCCCGTGCAATGACTCTGTCATACTAGCAATGAGAGGAAGAGGATAGCTGTATTTTACGGTTATCTGATTTAGACCTCGATAGTCAATGCACGGGCGTAAACCTCCATCCTTTTTCTTCACAAAAAAGAAACTCGAGGAAGCAGGGGAAGTGGATGGCCGAATGTATCCCTGTCCCAGAGATTCGGTGACATATGTCTCCATAGCCACCGTCTCCTCCTGTGACAGAGGATACACGTGACTCCTGGGAAGTGCAGCACCCTCACAGAGATCTATCGCACAATCCCCTCGTCGATGGGGTGGTAATTGAGTCGGAGACATGGTTTGGACTCTCCACCGTGGTTGCCCCTACGGAAACACCTACACACCTTCCCGAGCACGGAGGTGACCATCCCTTAAGAGCCCTCTGTTGCCATGAAATACTGGGGTCATGGGTGGCTAGCCAGGGAAGGCCCAGCACCACGGGAAACGCAGGAGTATCAATAAGGAAGAGACTAATTCTCTCTTCATGACCCCCCTGTGTCTCCATCCGAAGTGGATCTGTGACCTCCCTAACCATACCTGACCCTAATGGGCGACTATCTAGGGCACGTATGGGGAAGGGCACATCTAACGGTAATATAGGAATCCCTAATCTATGCGCAACCAATCTATCCATGAAATTCCCAGCTGCGCTGGAATCTATGAGCGCCCTATGTGAGTGTGGGGAAAACTCAGGGAAAATAACCTTAATCATCATGTGATTAACAGGGAGCTCTGGGTGAGTTGGGTGCCTACTCACCTGGGATGATCCCCCAGAACCCTGCCTGCTGCCTCGATTCCATTAGGTATTCTCCTACACCGGCCCGCAGTGTGTCCTCTGCGGCCACAGCTGGTGCAGGAGACCACCCCCTTGCTCTGTCTCTCCGCATCAGCACTTCCAAGCTCCATAGGTGTGGACTCGGAAGTGCTGTGGGATGGACTGGACGGACCCTGATCTGTACGTCCGTGGGTATAAATCTACCAGCTGGTCCAGGTTAAGATTAGTGTCCCTGCAGGCCAGCTCCCGACGAACGTCCTCCCGTAGACTGCATCGGTAGTGATCAATCAGGGCCCTCTCGTTCCATCCCGCGCTGGCTGCCAGTGTCCTGAAATCCAGGGCGTATTCCTGTGCGCTCCTCCTTCCCTGGCTGAGGTGAAACAGACGCTCCCCCGCCGCTCTCCCCTCAGGCGGATGATCGAATACTGCCCGGAAACGGCGGGTAAAATCCTCATAACGAACGGACTCAGCGTCAATTCCACCCCACTCCGCGTTGGCCCATTCCAGGGCTCTGCCCGACAGACAGGAGATGAGGGCAGACACGCTCTCGTATCCCGAGGGAGCCGGGTGGATGGTGGCCAGGTAAAGTTCCACCTGGAGCAGGAAACCCTTACACCCGGCAGCTGTCCAATTGTATTCCCTCGGGAGCGAGAGCCGAAGACCACTGGACCCAGGGTTTGAGGATCTTGATGGAAGAGAAATCGGCTAAGGAGGAGGTGTAGCAAACCCAACTCTCTCCCATCGATCCATGGTGTGGATCACTTGATCCAGAGCCGAACCTAGTCTCTGCAGCATGGTCGCGTGCTGGTGGATGCGTTCCTCCACCGAAGCGCTGGGATCGGGTGTGCCTGCTGACTCCATAACTGGTGCGTGATTCTGTCAGCGTCTGGGTGCAGTGGGGAAACAGAATCAGGCGCAGGACACAGAACTGAGAATAAATGGCTTTACTCGACTCCAAGTAAATATTAGCAAACCCTCCACGCAGGGAAGAGCAAAAACAACAGCTCAACAGACGACGTAACAAAGAACAATCACGCACACACTCAGGAGGGAAAACAGAGGTAATATAGGGAAACTAATAAGCCTAATGAGTAACAGGTGTGAACAATAAAGACAGAACTAGTGAGACACAGAAACATCTATCGGTGTCAGCTAGTACTCCGGTGACGACGACCGCCGAAGCCTGCCCGAACGAGGAGGAGGGGCAGCCTCGGCCGTATCCGTGACAAGTACCTTGACTTTGTTGTCCTTAAGCCATTTTGCCAAAACTTTGGAAGTATGCTTGGGGTCATTGTCCATTTGGAAGACCCATTTGCAACCAAGCTTTAGCTTCCTGTGATGTCTTGAGATGTTGCTTCAATATATCCACATAATTTTCCTTCCTCATGATGCCATCTATTTTGTGAAGTGCACCAGTCCCTCTTGAAGCAAAGCACCCCCACAGCATTATGCTGCCACCCCCGTGCTTCACAGTTGGGATGGTGTTCTTCGGCTTGCAAGCACCCCCTTTTTCCTCCAAACATACGATGGTCATTATGGCCAAACTGTTCTATTTTTGTTTCATCAGACCAGAGGATATTTCTCCAAAACGTACACCAGTCCCTCCTGCAGCAAAGCAACACCACGATCTTTGTCCCCATGTGCAGTTGCAAACCGTAGTCTGGCTTTTTTATGTTGGTTTTGGAGCAGTGGATTCTTCCTTGCTGAGTGGCCTTTCAGGTTATGTCGATATAGGACACGTTTTACTGTGGATATAGATACTTCTGTACCTGTTTCCTCCAGCATTTTCACAAGGTCCTTTGTTGTTGTTCTGGGATTTATTTGCACTTTTCGCACCAAAGTACTGTCAGCTCTAGGAGACAGAACGCATCTCCTTCCTGAGCGGTATGACGGCTGCATGGTCCCAATGTGTTTATACTTGCATACTATTGTTTGTATAGATGAACATTGTACCTTCAGGCGTTTGGAAATTGCTCCCAAGGATGAACCAGACTTGTGGAGGTCTACAATTATTTTTCTGAGGTCTTGGCTTATTTCTTTAGATTTTCCCATGATGTCAAGCAAAGAGGCACTGAGTTTGAAGGTAGGCCTTTGAAATACATCCACAGGTACACCTCCAATTGACTCAAATTATGTCAATTAGCCAATTAGCCTATCAGAAGCTTCTAAAGCCATGTAGCTCAGTTGGTAGAGCATGGCGCTTGTAACGCCAGGGTTGTGGGTTTGTTTCCCACGGGGGGCCAGTATGAAAATGTATGCACTCACTAACTGTAAGTAGCTCTGGATAAGAGTGTCTGCTAAATGACTACATAAAAAAATAAAACAAGTAAAATATCATTTTCTGGAATTTTCCAAGCTGTTTAAAGGCACCGTCAACTTAGTGTATGTAAACTTCTGACACACTGGAGTTGTGACACAATGAATTATAAGTGAAATAATCTGTGTGAAAACAATTGTTGGAAAAATTACTTGTGTCATGCACAAAGTAGATGTCCTAACCGACTTTCCAAAACTATAATTTGTTAACAAGACATTTGTGGAGTGGTTGAAAAACGATTTTTAATGACTCCAACCTAAGTGTATGTAAACTTCCGACTTCAACTGTTTATGTTGAAGAGGGTGGGGCTTAAGCTTTCCACCTTTCCAGAAATAAGTCTCTCACTGTTGCCGCTTGCTACAGATCCCCCTCAGCCCCGAGCTGTGCCCTGGATACCATATGTGAGCTGATTGCCCCCCATCTATCATCAGAGTTCGTACTGCTTGTTGACCTAAACTGGGATATGCTTAACACCCCGGCCAACCTACAATCTAAACTAGATGCCCTCAATCTCACACAAATTTTCAACGAACTTACCAGGTACAACCCTAAATCTGTAAACATGGGCACCCTCATAGATATCATCTTGACAAATTTACCCTCTAAATACACCTCCGCTGTCTTCAACCAGGATCTCAGCGATCACTGCCTTATTGCCTGCGTCCGTAATGGGTCCGCGGTCAAACGACCACCCCTCATCACTGTCACCCTAAAACACTTTAGCGAGCAGGCCTTTCTAATTGACCTGGCCCGGGTATCCTGGATGGATATTGACCTCATTCCGTCAGTAGAGGATGCCTGGTTGTTCTTTAAAAGTGCTTTCCTCTCAATCTTTAATAAGCATGCCCCATTCAAAAAATTCAGAACTAAGAACAGATTTAGCCCCTGCTTCTCCTCAGACTTGACTGCCCTTGACCAGCACAAAAACATCCTGTGGCGTACTGCATTAGCATCAAACAGCCCCCGGGGCTTCAGGGAAGTCAGGAACCAATATACACAATCAATTAGGAAAGCAAAGGCTAGCTTTTTCAAACAGAAATGTGAATCCTGCAGCACTAACTCCAAAAAGTTTTGGGACACTGTAAAGTCCATGGAAAATAAGAGCACCTCCTCCCAACTGCCCACTGCACTGAGGCTAGGAAACACTGTCACCACCGATAAATCTACAATAATCGAGAATTTCAACAAGCATTTTGCTACGGCTGGCCATGCTTTCCACCTGGCTACAACTACCCCGGCCACCAGCTCTGCACCCTCCGCTGCAACTTGCCCATGCCCGCTCAAGGTCCTAAACTATATTATAACCGCGATCGATAAAAGACAGTACTGCGCAGCCGTCTTCATCGACCTGGCCAAGGCTTTCGACTCTGTCAACCACCGCATTCTTATTGGCAGACTAAATAGCCTTGGTTTCTCTAATGACTGCCTCATCTGGTTCACCAACTACTTCTCAGATAGAGTTCAATGTGTCAAATCGGAGGGCCTGTTGTCTGGACCTCTGGCCGTCTCTATGGAGGTGCCACAGGGTTCAATTCTCGGGCCGACTCTATTCTCTGTGTATATCAATGATGTTGCTCTTGCTGCTGGTGAAGCTCGGATCCACCTCTATGCGGACGGCACCATTTTGTATACATCTGGCCCTTCATTGGACACTGTGTAAACAAACCTCCAAACGAGCTTCAACGCCATACAACACTACTTCTGTAGCCTCCAACTGCTCTTAAACACTAGTAAAACTAAATGCATGCTCTTCAACCGAGCGCTGCTTGCACCCGTCCACCCGACTAGAATCACTACTCTCGGCGGATCTGACCTAGAGTATGTGGACAACTACAAATACCTAGGTGTCTGGTTAGACTGTAAACTCTCCTTCCAGACTCACATTAAGCATCTCCAATCAAAAGTTAGATCTAGAATCGGCTTCCTATTTCGCAACAAAGCCTCCTTCACGCATGCTGCCAAACATGCCCTCGTAAAACTGACTATCCTACCGATCCTTGACTTCGGCGATGTCATTTACAAAATAGCCTCCAACACTCTACTCAGCAAATTGGATGTAGTCTATCACAGTGCCATCCGTTTTGTCACCAAAGCCCCATATACAACCCACCATTGTGACCTGTACGCTCTTGTTGGCTGGCCCTCACTACATCTTTGTCGCCAAACGCACTGGCTCCAGGTCATCTATAAATCACTGCTAGGCAAAACCCTGTCTTACTTTAGCTCACTGGTCACCATAGCAACACCCACCCGTAGTCTGCGCTCCAGCAGGTATATCTCACTGGTCATCCCCAAAGCCAACACCTCCTTTGGCCGCCATTCCTTCCAGTTCTCTGCTGCCAATGACTGGAACGAACTGCAAAAATCTCTGAAGCTGGAGACTCTTATCTCCCTCACTAACTTTAAGCGTCAGTTGTCAGAGCAGCTTACCGATCCCTGCACCTGTACACAGCCATTCTGAAATTAGCCCACCCAACTACCTCATCCCCATATTGTTATTTATTTTGCTAATTTGCACCCCAGTATCTCTATTTGCACATCATCTTTTGCACATCTATCATTCCAGTGTTAATACGAAATTGTAACTATTTTGCACTATGGCCTATTAATTGCCTTACCTCCATAACTTACTACATTTGCACACACTGTATATATATTTTCTGTTTGTATTTTTGACTTGATGTTTTGTTTACCCCATATGTAACTCTGTGTTGTTGTTTTTATCGCACTGCTTTGCTTTATCTTGGCCAGGTCGCAGTTGTAAATGAGAACTTGTTCTCAACTGGCTTACCTGGTTAAATAAAGGTTAAATAAAAATATCCCTGTCTCACCCCACGGACCTGTGGAAAGAAATGTGTGTTTGTTTTGCCAATTATAACGTACATGGATTTTATAATGTCGTATGTTTTTCCCCCAACACCACTTTCCATCCATTTGTATAGCAGACCCTCATGCCAAATTGAGTCAAAAGCTTTTTGGAAATCAACAAAGCATGAGAAGACATGACTTTTATTGGTTTGTTTGTTTGTCAATTAGGGTGTGCAAGGTGAATATGTGGTCTGTCGTAAGGTAATTTGATAAAAATCCAATTTGACATTTGCTCAGTACATTGTTTTCACTGGGGAAATGTACGAGTCTGCTGTTAATGATAATGCAGAGGATTTTCCCAAAGTTGCTGTTGACGTATATCCCACAGTAGATATTGGCGTCAGATTTGTCAATTGGAATGTGTGGTCTGTACATTTTATCATTTCATTTAGGATGCCATCAACACCCCAGGCCTTTTGGGTTGGAGGGTTTGTATTTTGTCCTTTAGTACATTCAATGTAATTGGAGAATCCAGTGGGTCCTGGTAATCTTTAATAGTTGATTCTAAGATTTGCATTTGATCATGTATATGTTTTTGCTGTATGTTCTTTGCTATAGGGCCAAAAAGATTGGAGAAGTGGTTTATCCATACATCTCCGTTTTGGATAGATAACTCTTCGTGTTGTTGTTTGTTTAGTGTGTTCCAATTTTCCCAGAAGTGGTTAGATTCTATGGATTCTTCAATTATTGTCACGATTGTTGACGAACGAGAAGGACCAAGGCACAGCGTGATATGCATTCATGTTTATTTATATTGAATAAACACCACGAAAAAACAACAAATGAACGATACGTGACATCCTACGGTACACGGAACAAGATCCCACAACCCACTAGTGCCAATAGGCTGCCTAAGTATGGTCCCCGATCAGAGACAACAAGCTACAGCTGCCTCTGATTGGGAACCACCCCGGCCAACATAGATCTAGACATACTAGATTCTACAACGATGAACAAACACAACAAGGAAAATCACACCCTGACTCAACAAATAAGAGTCCTCAGAGTCAGGGCGTGACAGTACTCCCCAAAGGTGCGGACTCCGACCGCGCCACATAAACATAACAGGGTAGGGGCCGGGTGGGCATTCCGCCTCGGAGGCGGATCCGGCTCCGGCCGTGACCACCACTTACTCTCCACCTCCCTGTTGCGCCCCTGGTCTGGACCTCGGCGCGCTGCTTCCCCTCTCCTTCCTCCCACGAAGTACCAAGCCCTGTCTGGACCCTGGTGTGGGAGACCCCGAACCTGGAGAGGGGCTGACGTCTGGGTCTGGACTGGAACCGCTGACTGGAGCTGGACCCGACGATGGTGGATCGAACTGCTCTGGCTCCGGAGTGGAGCCGCTGACCGGAGCTGGATCAGGCACCGGTGGAGCGGACTGCTCTGGCTCCGGAGTGGAGCCGCTGACCGGAGCTGGACTAGACCCCGGTGGAGCGGATTGCTCTGGCTCCGGAGTGGAGCAGCTGACCGGAACTGAACTGGGCACCGGTGGAGCGGACTGCCCTGGCTCCGGAGTGGATCCACTGACCAGAGCTGGACTAGACCCCGGTGGAGCGGATTGCTCTGGCTCCGGAGTAGAGCAGCTGACCGGTGCCGGACCGGGCACCGGTGGAACAGGCACGGGCCGTGCCGGACTGGACACGCGCACAACTGGCTTGGTGCGGGGAGCAGGAACGGACCGGGCTGGCGACGCGCACCACTGGCTTGGTGCGGGGAGCAGGAACGGGCCGGACCGGGCTGGCGACACGCACCACTGGCTTGGTGCGAGGGACAGGAACAGGCCGGACCGGACTGGCGACGCTCATCACTGGCTTGGTGCGAGGGGCAGGAACAGGCCGGGCCGGGCTGATGACGCGCACCACTGGCTTAGTGCGAGGGGCAGGAACAGGCCGGGCCGGGCTGGCGACGCGCACCATTGGCTTAGTGCGAGGGGCAGGAACAGGCCAGGCCGGACTGGCGACGCGCACCACTGGCTTAGTGCGGGGAGCAGGAACGGGTCGGGCCGTACTGGGAACACGCACCACTGGCTTAGTGCGGGGAGCAGGAATGGGCCGGACCGGACTGGCAACACGCACCACTTGATTGGTGCGAGGAGCGGGACTGGGTTCCTTCATTAACCCCCGCTCCTTCTGCTGCCTAACCAGCTCCTCTCGCCATGCCTCTACACTTTCCTTCTGCTCCCTCTGAACCAATGGCCCCCCTAATCTGGTGGCCTCCTCTACTAACCAGCGGAACCGCCCTGTCGCGGCCTCCTGCTGCCTCGTCGTCCACACCGTGTGCCCCCCCCAAATTTTTTTGGGGGGGATTGTCTCTCCACCGTGATCAGGGCCTCCCTCCTTCTTGCCAGCCTCTCTCTCATCTCCTCCCAAGTCCATCCTCTCTGCTCCTCCTCGGCACACTGCTTGGTCCAGGTCTGGTGGGATCTTCTGTCACGATCGTTGACGAACGAGAAGGACCCAGGTGCAGCGTTATATGCATTCATGTTTATTTATATTGAATAAACACCATGACAAAATAACAAATTCACGATACGTGACGTCCTACGGTATACACAACAAACCTCACACGGAACAAGATCCCACAACCCACTAGTGCCAATAAGCTGCCTAAGTATGGTCCCCAATCAGAGACAACGAGCTACAGCTGCCTCTGATTGGGAACCACACCGGCCAACATAGATCTAGACATACTAGATTCTACAACAATGAACAAACACAACAAGGAAAATCACACCCTGACTCAACAAATAAGAGTCCTCAGAGTCAGGGCGTGACAATTATATTGAGCAAATTTCTGATGTGCTGTTCCTTCTTTTTCCATAGTGTATTTCTGTATTGTTTTAGTGATTCCCTATAGTGAAGGCAGGTTTTCTGGGTCTCTATGTTTTTGGTTGGATAGGTTTCCCAATTTCTTTCTTAGGTTTTTGCGTTCTTCATCAAACCATTTGTCAATGTTTTTCATTTTCTTAGGTTGTCTGTTTAAAATGTTTAGATTTGATAGGGAAGCTGAGAGGTCAAATATACTGTTTAAGCTTTCTACTGCCAAGTTTACACCTTCACTTTTACAGTGAAATGTTTTGTCCAGAAAGTTGTCTAAAAGGGATTGAATTTGTTGTTGCCTAATTGTTTTTTGGTAGGTTTCTACACTACTTTCCTTCCATCTATAGCATTTCTTAATAGTGTGCAGTTCCTTTTGTTCTGTTCAGGTAGACTGTGATTTTGCTGTGATCTGATAGGGGCGTTTGTGGGCTGACTGTGAACGCTCTGAGAGACTCTGGGTTGAGGTCAGTGTTAAAGTAATCTAAAGTACTACTGCCAAGGGATGAGCTGTAGGTGTACCTACCATAGGAGTCTCCTCGAAGCCTACCATTGACTGTGTACAGACCCAGTGTGCGACAGAGCTGCAGGAGTTGTGACCCATTTTTGTTTGTTGTTTTGTCATAGTTGTGTCTAAGGGGGCATATTTGGGAGGGAATACCGTCAACTCCAGGTAGGTGTTTGTCCCCCTGTGTGCTGAGAGTGTCAGGTTCTTGTTCTGGCATTTAGGTCACCACTGACTAGTACATGTCCCTGGGCCTGGAAATGGTTGATCTCCCCCTCTAGGATGGAGAAGCTGTCATCGTTAAAGTATGGGGATTCTATTGGGGGGATATAGGTAGCACACATGAAGACATTTTTCTTTGTTGAGATAATTTCCTTATTAATTTCTAGCCAGATGTAAAATGTTCCTGTTTTGACAAATTTAATAGAGTGGGTTAGGTCTGCTCTATACCAAATTAGCATACACCCTGAGTCTCTTCCCTGTTTCACACCTGCTAGTTTGGTAAATGGGACTACCATCTCTCTGTAACCTAGAGGTTAACCAGTGGGTCTGTCTCCTCTATACCATGTTTCTTGTAGAAAGACAATGTCTGTATTTCCAATTTCTTTGATGAAGTCTGGGTTCCTGCTCTTTATGCCAAAGGCAGATGACCTCAGACCTTTGTGTTCCATGGTGTCTAGTGTTGTTTTCGTGTGGTTTAGGCCCGGACCTTTACAGTAATAATAATATAATAATAATATGCCATTTAGCAGACGCTTTTATCCAAAGCGACTTACAGTCATGTGTGCATACATTTTTACATATGGGTGGTCCCGGGGATCGAACCCACTACCCTGGCATTACAAGCGCCATGCTCTACCAATTGAGATACAGAGGACCACCCATGCGGTGGGTGTAAGCAGAGCATGTTGAGCATCTGATACATACCTCATAAGTTGCAGGATGGGGTTTGGGCGGGTGTATTAGTGGGGGTTGGGCCTGTTGCTCTGCTCACTGCCTGGGCATATGTGCGGGGCATGTGGGGGGGCAGAAGGTGTGATCTGGGTGTAGGTCCACTTGGCGTGGGTTCTCTCGGTGCAGGTCCTTTGGGAGAGGGTCTCGCAGGTCTGGGATGGTGTCTTGCTAGTCGGGGCGGGGTGTCTGTTGCCCTGTTGCTCCTGTGTGAGGTGCTGGGGCTACGGTTTAGGGTGACGTCCTTCAGGGTCCTGGCAAAAGTTGGGATTGCTGCCTTGTAGAGGTGGACCTGGTCGTAAAGGCTATTCAAGTCCAGGGTGGAGTTTTGGGCCAGGTAGACATTTGAGGCACAGTCCTGGGAAATGTTTGCATTCACCCGCTGTATGGTGGCAACGTGAATGTATTTTCATGGTAGCAGGGTGGAGATAACCACTTGTGCATTGGGGAAAGTGGAAGAAGCTTTTTCAATCACTCCCTTGAGTGCTGTGGCCACCCTTTCCTGCTGGGTCCTCAGGTCGTTTGTGCCTGTGTGAATTATGATGTGGCTGGGGGACCCTAGTCTGTCCTCTGACAAGAGCTCCAGGCTCTGCCTAGCGTTTGGGCACCAGAGTTTAGCCACTTTATGTTTGTGAAAAAGTATATTCTCTTGAATGTATTTGCCATTTGAGTCAATGAGGAGCACCATTTCTGGCTTTTGTGTGTCCTCAGTGGATGTGTGGGGGTTGTCAGGAGGGCTATCAGGGAAGCTGACAGGGGGGCTGTTAGGAGGGGGTGGGGTCTGTTGGGTTGGTGGGTCCTGTGTTGTCTGTCCCATTGTGGTGTTGAGGTTGTGGTCCGGGTCTGAAGTGGGCTGTTCTGCTCGCTTCTCTTGGGGTAGTGTCCTGATCTCTGTCACACCTCAGCTTTCTCACCTCCTCCTTCAGTACTGTTAGCTGTCCCATGTGTTCCTCTCCCTCCTCCTTCACTGCTATTAGCTGTGCCATGTGGCCTCTCTCTCCTCTTTAAGTTCTCTCACCTCAGTCCAGAGTGCAGCCAGCTCTCTCAGACAGCTGTCCATCTCCACCTTCAGCCTTCTGGGTCTTGTTGGGGGGGTGTTGTTGTGCTAGTCTGCTTTGTGGGTCTGTTCTGTCTGGATTGTGTGGACTAGCTCTCTGAGCTCCACCATGTCTCTCTCCAGCTTTGTGTATTTATCCCTCTCAATGATGGAGGAGCAGTGCAGTTGCGGGACCTAGGTGTGTTCAGTGCTGATGGGGTGACTATCCTCGTCTGCAGGACAGTTTGAAGAGGTGTGATCAGACTCACTCAGGATGGGAGAATCGTCACCGAGGGAGAGCTTTTCCTGCTGTGCTCTCTCTTTGATCCCGTAAAAGTCCTGCTGGAACTGGTTGAGGAAGCCCTGCACCATTACTGTCCCAGACTTGTACACGTTGACAGAGGTTGTTTCAATTTCCTCAATGTCTAGGTTTCTGAGTTTCCACCCTGGGCCAATACCCTCTCTCTTGACATAGGGGTAGTGTGCTCTTATAGCCCTTTGCCATGCCAGGGGATGGTCTGTGTGGAAAATGAAGTTGCTTACGTTCCTCTCTTTGTAGCAGTCAGCAAATAGTGTCTTTGGATTGTCCTTCAGGAGCTTATTTTTGTACTTATTCCGTGCAGTGTTATTTTTTTATATCCAAGGGGTCCTGTATTGTAATGACCTCTGCACAGAGGGAGGGGGCTTCAACGGCCTCTACATTTGGGTGGGGGAGCCTGTGAAACTCTCCTGCCATTGTTAGGCTCAAGAGTTTTCATATACCTGTATCTCACTTCAGTGCTAATTGAAGTTGCAGCCAGGTCTGTTCTGTCCTAACAGCTTGGTAGCTTAGTAGCCTTATTTGCTAAGCTTTGTATAACAAAATTACCTAGAAATGATTGTCTTTTGCTTTTTGGTTTCAGAAGTAGGTTCAGAACATTACTCACTCAGTTTTGTGTTGGATGGTATTTCCAGGTTTCCGCTGTGTTTCTTCTGCAGGTTTTGGTTTGTTAGAAGTTTTTTCTTGATAGTTTGTTGTAGTAATAATCCATTCAGGTAATTTTGTCCAAAATCAAGGTTTTAGGTATAGAATTTTGATTTGGATTGAAGGTTTTGATATAGAGGGTAGTATCCTGTATAAGTCATTGCGAAAAAATCCAAGTTTATCTACATTTATCCAACTCTAATTCAATTTTTTTGCAGAACTTAGGAGCCCATTAACTCATGACCTCTCTTTCTCTCTCTCTCTCTCTCTCTCTCTCTCTCTCTCTCTCTCTCCATTAGCGAATGCCTTTAGCTCAGCTGGCTAATACAGTCTTGTTGTATGCAGGAGAACCCATCAGGGTAGCTCACTCACACTCAGTGCTGGCTTCTTTCCTCAGAGTTGAAAACTGGTAGGTGACTAGACACCTGAAGTTACACTCTGTATCTACCTGTCCATCAACCAGAGAGCCTGCCTCTTCTTTCTCGTCTCCTCTCTCCTTTCATTTATCCTCTATCATCTCTCCAATCCTCTCTCCTCTCCTCTCCTCTCCTCTCCTCTCCTCTCCTCTCCTCTCCTCTCCTCTCCTCTCTCTCCTCTCCCTCTCCTCTCCTCTCCTCTCCTCTCCTCTCTCTCCTCTCCTCTCCTCTCCTCTCCTCTCCTCTCCTCTCCTCTCCTCTCCTCTCCTCTCCTCTCCTCTCCTCTCCTCTCCTCTCTCCTCTATCTTCTAGCCTCTCCTCTATCCTCTCTCCTCTCTTCTCTCCTCTCTCCTCTTTCATCTCCTATCTCCTCTCCTCTCTCCTCTCTTCTCTCCTCTCTCCTCTATCTACTAGCCTCTCCTCCATCCTCTATCCTCTCCTCTATCCTCTCTCCTCTATCCTCTCATCTATCATCTACTCTCTACCATTTCATCTCCTCTATCATCTCTCCTCTCTCCTCTGTCCTCCCCTCTCTCCTATCTCTTCTCCTCTATCTTCTAGCATCTCCTCTATCCTCTTTCCTCTCTCTTCTCTCCTCTCTCCTCTCCTCTCCTCTCTCCTCTCTCCTCTTCCCTATCTCCTATTTCATCTCCTCTCTCCTCTCTCCTCCACTCTCTCCTCTCGTCTCTCCTCTATCTACTAGCCTCTGCTCTATCCTCTCTCCTCTCTCCTCTCTCCTCTTTCCTCTCCTCTCTCTTCTCCTCTATCCTCTCCTCTCTCCTCTTTCATCTCCTCTATCCTCTCTCCTCTCTCCTCTATCCTATTCTCTCTCCTCTGTCATCTAGCCTCTCCTCTAACCTCTCTCCTCTCCTCTACACTCTCCTCTATCTTCTACTCTATCCCCTCTCTCCTCTCCTCTATCCTCTCCCTCTCCTCTCTCCTCTATCTTCTACTCTATCCCCTCTCTCCTCTCTCCTCTACTCTATCCTCTCCCTCTCCTCTCTCCTCTATCTTCTAGCCTCGCCTGTATCCTCTCTCCTCTCTCCTCTCCTCTCTCCTCTCCTCTATCTCCTCTCCTCTATATTTGTGGTCCTTTGTAGCTCAAATGGTAGAGCATGGCGCTTGTAATGCCAGGGTAGTGGGTTCGATCCCCGGGATCACCCATACGTAAAAATGTATGCACAAATGACTGTAAGTCGCTTTGGATAAAAGCGTCTGCTAAATGTCATATTATATTATTATCCTCTCCTCTCTACTCTTTCATCTCCTCTATCCTCTCTCCTCTATTCACTCTCCTCTATCTTATAGCCTCTCCTATATCCTCTCTACTCTCTCCTCTCCTCTATCCTCTCTCCTCTCCTCTCCTCTCCTATCATCTCCTCTCTCCTCTATCTTTTAGCCTCTCCTCTATCATCTCTCCTTTCTCCTCTCCTCTATCCTCTCTCCTCTCTTCTATCCTCTACTCTCTCGTATTTCATCTCCTCTATCCTCTCCCCTCTATCATCTCCTCTATCCTCTCTCCTCTATCATCTCCTCTATCCTCTCTCATCTCCTCTCTCCTCTCTCCACTCTCCTCTCCTCTATCCTCTACTCTATTCTCTATCATCTATTCTCTCTTCTCTATCCTCTCCTCTCTCCTCTATCCTCTCTCCACTCTCCTCTCCTCTATCCTCTACTCTATTCTCTATCCTCTCTTCTCTATCCTCTCCTCTCTCCTCTCTACTCCCCTCTCTCCTCTATCCTCTCTCACCTCTCCTCTCTCCTCTCCTCTATCCTCTCTCCTCTCTTCTCTATCCTCTCTCCTATCACCTCTTTAATCTCCTCTACCCTCACTCATCTCTCCTCTATTCTCTCCTCTCTCCTCTCTCCTCTCCTCTTTCCTATATCTTCTAGCTTCTCCTCTATCCACTCTGCTCTCTCCTCTCCTCTATCCTTTCCTCTATCCTCTCCTCTATCCTCTCTCCTCTCTCCTCTCACCTTTCCTCTCTCCTCTCCTCCCTCCTCTATCTTCTAGCCCTTAATTTATTCTCTAACTCTCTCCTTTCTCCTCTCCTCTATCCTTCTTCTATAATCTATCCTCTCTCCTCTCTCCTCTCTCCCCTCTTCTCTCTCCTCTCCTCTATCCTCTTCTCTATCCTCTCTCCTGTCTCCTCTCTCCTCTCTCCTCTCTCCACTCTCCTCTCCTCTATCCTCTACTCTATTCTCTATCCTATCTTCTCTATCCTCTCCTCTCTCCTCTCTACTCCCCTCTCTCCTCTCTTCTCTATCCTCTCTCCTATCACCTCTTTAATCTCCTCTACCCTCACTCATCTCTCCTCTATCCTCTCCTCTCTCCTCTCCTCTCCTCTATCCTTTCCTCTATCCTCTCTTCTATCCTCTCCTCTCTCTTCTCACCTTTCCTCTCTCCTCTCCTCCCTCCTCTATCTTCTAGCCCCTCCTCTATCCTCTCCTCTCTCCTCTCTCTCTTCTCTCTCCTCTCTCCTCTCTCCTCTCTCCACTCTCCTCTCTCCTCTATCCTCTCCTCTATCCTCTCTTCTATCCTCTCTCCTCTCTCCTCTATCCTATCCTCTCTCCTCTCCTCGCTCCTCTATCTTCTAGCCCCTCCTCTATCCTCTCTCCTCTATCTTCTAGCCTCTCCTCTATCCTCTCTCCTCTCTTCTCTCCTCTTTCCTCTTTCATCTCCTCTCTCCTCTCCTCTCTCCTCTCTTCTCTCCTCTCTCCTCTATCTACTAGCCTCTCCTCCATCCTCTATCCTCTCCTCTATCCTCTCTCCTCTATCCTCTCATCTATCATCTACTCTCTCCTATCTCTTCTCCTCTATCTTCTAGCATCTCCTCTATCCTCTTTCCTCTCTCCTCTCTCCTCTCTCCTCTCTCCTCTCTCCTCTCCTCTCCTCTCCTCTCTGCTCTCTCCTCTTCCCTATCTCCTATTTCATCTCCTCTATCCTCTCTCCTCCACTCTCTCCTCTCGTCTCTCCTCTATCTACTAGACTATGTTCTATCCTCTCTCCTCTCTCCTCTCTCCTCTTTCCTCTCCTCTCTCTTCTCCTCTATCCTCTCCTCTCTCCTCTTTCATCGCCTCTATCCTCTCTCCTCTCTCCTCTATCCTATTCTCTCTCCTCTGTCATCTAGCCTCTCCTCTAACCTCTCTCCTCTCCTCTACACTCTCCTCTATCTTCTACTCTATCCCCTCTCTCCTCTCTCCTCTCCTCTATCCTCTCCCTCTCCTCTCTCCTCTATCTTCTACTCTATCCCCTCTCTCCTCTCTCCTCTCCTCTATCCTCTCCCTCTCCTCTCTCCTCTATCTTCTACTCTATCCCCTCTCTCCTCTCTCCTCTCCTCTATCCTCTCCCTCTCCTCTCTCCTCTATCTTCTACTCTATCCCCTCTCTCCTCTCTCCTCTCCTCTATCCTCTCCCTCTCCTCTCTCCTCTATCTTCTAGCCTCGCCTGTATCCTCTCTCCTCTCTCCTATCCTCTCTCCTCTCCTCTATCTCCTCTCCTCTCCTCTATATTTGTGGTCCTTTGTAGCTCAATTGGTAGAGCATGGCGCTTGTAATGCCAGGGTAGTGGGTTCGATCCCCGGGACCACCCATACGTAAAAATTTATGCACAAATGACTGTAAGTCGTTTTGGATAAAAGCGTCTGCTAAATATTATATTATTATCCTCTCCTCTCTACTCTTTCATCTCCTCTATCCTCTCTCCTCTATTCACTCTCCTCTATCTTATAGCATCTCCTCTATCCTCTCTACTCTCTCCTCTCCTCTATCCTCTCTCCTCTCCTCTCCTCTCTCCTCTATCTTTTAGCCTCTCCTCTATCATCTCTCCTCTCTCCTCTCCTCTATCCTCTCTCCTATCCTCTACTCTCTCGTATTTCATCTCCTCTATCCTCTTCCCTCTATCATCTCCTCTATCCTCTCTGCTCTATCATCTCCTCTATCCTCTCTCACCTCCTCTCTCCTCTATCTTCTATCCTCTCCTCTATCTTCTCTCCTCTCTCCTCTCCTCTATACCCTCTCCTCTCTCCTCTCCTCTTTCATATCCTCTATCCTCTCTCCTCTATCCTGTATCCTCAAGACTCTGTCCTCTCTCCTCTCTCCTCTCTCCTCTCTACTCTCTCCACTCTCCACTCTCCACTCTCCTCTCCTCTATCCTCTACTCTATTCTCTATCCTCTCTTCTCTCTTCTCTATCCTCTCCTCTCTCCTCTCTCCTCTCTCCTCTATCCTCTCTCCACTCTCCTCTCCTCTATCCTCTACTCTATTCTCTATCCTCTCTTCTCTATCCTCTCCTCTCTCCTCTCTACTCCCCTCTCTCCTCTATCCTCTCTCCCCTCTCCTCTCTCCTCTCCTCTATCCTCTCTCCTCTCTTCTCTATCCTCTCTCCTTTCACCTCTTTAATCTCCTCTACCCTCACTCATCTCTCCTCTATCCTCTCCTCTCTCCTCATTCCTCTCCTCTTTCCTATATCTTCTAGCTTCTCCTCTATCCCCTCTGCTCTCTCCTCTCCTCTATCCTTTCCTCTATCCTCTCCTCTATCCTCTCTCCTCTCTCCTCTCACATTTCCTCTCTCCTCTCATCCCTCCTCTATCTTCTAGCCCCTCACCTTTCCCCTCTGTTCTCTCCTCTCCTCTATCCTTTCCTCTCTCCTCTCTACTCCCCTCTCTCCTCTCTCCTCTATCCTCTCTCCTATCACCTCTTTAATCTCCTCTACCCTCACTCATCTCTCCTCTATCCTCTCCCCTCTCCTCTCCTACTCCTATATCTTCTAGCTTCTCCTCCTACCCCTCTGCTCTCTCATCTCCTCTCCTCTATCCTTTCCTCTATCCTCTCTTCTATCCTCTCCTCTCTCTT
This sequence comes from Coregonus clupeaformis, assembly GCF_020615455.1. NCBI lineage: Eukaryota > Metazoa > Chordata > Actinopteri > Salmoniformes > Salmonidae > Coregonus > Coregonus clupeaformis. The sequence goes on from NC_059192.1 coordinate 30,153,357, forward strand.
CTCACCTTTCCTCTCTCCTCTCCTCCCTCCTCTATCTTCTAGCCCCTCCTCTATCCTCTCCCCTCTCCTCTATCCTCTCCTCTCTCCTCTCTCTCTTCTCTCTCCTCTCTCCACTCTCCTCTCTCCTCTATCCTCTCCTCTATCCTCTCCTCTATCCTCTCTCCTCTCTCCTCTATCCTATCCTCTCTCCTCTCCTCCCTCCTCTATCTTCTAGCCCTTCTCTATCCTCTCTCCTCTTCTCTATCCTCTCCTCTATCATCTCCTCTACCCTCTCTCCTCTCTTTTCTCTCCACTCCTTTGTCCTCTCCTCTGTCCTCTTTCATCTCCTCTATCCTCTCTCCTCTCTCCTATGTCCTTTACTCTCCTCTCTCTCCTCTTTCATCCCCATTCTCCTATTTCCTCTCTCCTCTCCTCTCTCCTCTCCTCTCTACTTTATCTTATAGCCTCTCCTCTCTCCTTTTTCCTTTCTCCTCTCCTCTATTCTATATCCTCTACTCACTCCTCTCTCCTCTCCCCTCTCCACTCTCCTCTCTCCTCTCTCCTCTTTCCTCTCTCCTCTCCTCTCTTCTCTCTCCTCTATCTAACTCTTCTCTATCTTCTCTCCTCTATCCTCTGTTCTCTATCCTCTCTCCTCTATCTTCTAGCCTCTCCTCTATCCCCTCTACTTTCTCTTTTCCCCTATCCCCTATCCCTCTTCTATATTCTATATTCTATCCTCTCTCCTCTCTCCTCTCTCCTCTCTCCTCTCTCCTCTCCCCCTCTCCTCTCCTCTATCTTCTTCTCTATCCCCTCTCCTCTCTTCTCTATCCTCTCTCCTATCTCCTCTCTCATCTTTCATCTCCTCTACCCTCACTCCTCTCTCCTATATATTCTAGCCTCTCCTCTATCCTCTCTGCTCTCTCCTCTCCTGTATCCTCTCCTCTATCCTCTCCTCTATCTTCTCTCCACTCACCTTTCCTCTCTCCTCTCCTCTATCTTCTAGCCCCTCCTCTATCCTCTCTTCACTCCTCTATCCTCTCCTCTATCCTCACCTCTATCCTCTCTCCTCTCTCCTCTCTCGTCTCTTCTCTCTCTTCTCTCCACTCATTTGTCCTCTCCACTGCCCTCTTTCATCTGCTCTATCATCTCTCCTCTCTCCTCTGTCCTTTACTCTCCTCTCTCTCCTCTTTCCTCTCTCCTCTCCTCTCTCCTCTATCCTCTTACCTCTCCTCTATCATCTCCTCTCCTCTCCTCTCCTCTCCTCTCCTCTCCTCTCCTCTCCTCTCCTCTCCTCTCCTCTCCTCTCCTCTCCTCTCCTCTCCTCTCCTCTCCTCTCCTCTCCTCTCCTCTCCTCTCCTCTCTCTGTCTTATAGCTACTCATCTATCCTCTACTCTTTCCTCTACTATATCCTCTATCCTCTATCCTCTATCCTCTCTCATTTCTCCTCTCCTTATTCCTCTTTCCTCTCTCCTCTATCCTCTCCTCTCTCCTCTCTCCTCTCTCCTCTCCTCTCTTCTCTCTCCTCTATCTAACTATTCTCTATCTTCTCTCCTCTATCCTGTATACTCTATCATCTCTCCTCTCTCTCTTCTCTCCTCTCACCTCTCTCCTCTCTCCTCTCCTCTATTTTATAGCCTCTCCTCTATCCTATCTCCATTCTCTATCCTCTGTTCTCTATCCTCTCTCCTCTATCTTCTAGCCTCTCCTCTATCCCCTCTCCTTTCTCTTTTCCCCTATCCCTCTTCTATATTCTATATTCTATCCTCTCTCCTCTCTCCTCTCTCCTCTCTCCTCTCTCCTCTCCCCTCTCTCCTCTCCTCTATCCTATTCTCTATCCCCTCTCCTCTCTTCTCTATCCTCTCTCCTATCTCCTCTCTCATCTTTCATCTCCTCTACCCTCACTCCTCTCTCCTATATATTCTAGCCTCTCCTCTATCCTCTCTGCTCTCTCCTCTCCTGTATCCTCTCCTCTATCCTCTCCTCTATCTTCTCTCCACTCACCTTTCCTCTCTCCTCTCCTCTATCTTCTAGCCCCTCCTCTATCCTCTCTTCACTCCTCTATCCTCTCCTCTATCCTCACCTCTATCCTCTCTCCTCTCTCCTCTCTCGTCTCTTCTCTCTCTTCTCTCCACTCCTTTGTCCTCTCCACAGCCCTCTTTCATCTGCTCTATCCTCTCTCCTCTCTCCTCTGTCTTTTACTCTCCTCTCTCTCCTCTTTCATCTCCTCTCTCCTCTCTCCTCTCTCCTCTCCTCTATCGTATAGCCTCTCCTCTATCCTTTTTCCAATCTCCTCTCCTCTATCATCTATCCTCTCCTCTTTCCTCTCTCCTCTCTCCTCTCTCCTCTCTCCTCTTTCCTCTCTCCTCTCCTCTCTTCTCTCTCCTCTATCTAACTCTTCTCTATCTTCTCTCTTCTATCCTCTGTTCTCTATCCTCTCTCCTCTATCTTATAGCCTCTCCTCTATCCCCTCTCCTTTCTCTTTTCCCCTATCCCTCTTCTATATTCTATATTCTATCCTCTCTCCCTCTCCTCTCTCCTCTCTCATCTCTCCTCTCCCCCTCTCCTCTCCTCTATCATCTTCTCTATCCCCTCTCCTCTCTTCTCTATCCTCTTTCCTATCTCCTCTCTCATCTTTCATCTCCTCTACCCTCACTCCTCTCTCCTATATATTCTAGCCTCTCCTCTATCCTCTCTGCTCTCTCCTCTCCTGTATCCTCTCCTCTATCCTCTCCTCTATCTTCTCTCCACTCACCTTTCCTCTCTCCTCTCCTCTATCTTCTAGCCCCTCCTCTATCCTCTCTTCACTCCTCTATCCTCTCCTCTATCCTCACCTCTATCCTCTCTCCTCTCTCCTCTCTCGTCTCTTCTCTCTCTTCTCTCCACTCCTTTGTCCTCTCCACTGCCCTCTTTCATCTGCTCTATCCTCTCTCCTCTCTCCTCTGTCCTTTACTCTCCTCTCTCTCCTCTTTCATCTCCTCTCTCCTCTCTCCTCTCCTCTATCTTATAGCCTCTCCTCTATCCTTTTTCCAATCTCCTCTCCTCTATCATCTATCCTCTCCTCTTTCCTCTCTCCTCTCTCCTCTCTCCTCTCTCCTCTTTCCTCTCTCCTCTCCTTAATTCTCTCCTCCATCCCCTCTCCTCTCTCCTCTCTCCTCTTTCCTCTCTCCTCTCCTCTCTCCTCTATCCTCTTACCTCTCCTCTCCTCTCCTCTCCTCTCTCTGTCTTATAGCTACTCATCCCTCCTCTACTCTTTCCTCTACTATATCCTCTATCCTCTATCCTCTCATTCCTCCTCTCATTTCTCCTCTCCTCTCTCCTCTCTCCTCTCCTCTCCTCTCCTCTCCTCTCCTCTCCTCTCCTCTCCTCTCCTCTCCTCTCCTCTCCTCTCCTCTCCTCTCCTCTCCTCTCTCTCCTCTCCTCTCCTCTCCTCTCCTCTCCTCTCCTCTCTCCCCTCTCCTCTCCTCTCCTCTCTCTCCTCTATCTAACTATCCTCTATCTTCTCTCCCCTATCCTGTATACTCTATCATCTCTCCTCTCTCCTCTCTCCTCTCACCTCTCTCCTCTCTCCTCTCCTCTATTTTATAGCCTCTCCTCTATCCTATCTCCATTCTCTATCCTCTGTTCTCTATCCTCTCTCCTCTATCTTCTAGCCTCTCCTCTATCCCTTCTCCTTTCTCTTTTCTCCTATCCCTCTTCTATATTCTATCCTCTATCCTCTCTCCTCTCTCCTCTCTCCTCTCTCCTCTCCCCCCTCTCCTCTCCTCTATTCTCTCTCCTCTCTTCTCTATCCTCTCTCCTATCTCCTCTCTCATCTTTCATCTCCTTTACCCTCACTCCTCTGTCCTATATATTCTAGCCTCTCCTCTATCCTCTCTGCTCTCTCCTCTCCTGTATCCTCTCCTCTATCCTCTCCTCTATCTTCTCTCCACTCACCTTTCATCTCTCCTCTCCTCTATCTTCTAGCCCCTCCTCTATCCTCTCTTCACTCCACTATCCTCTCCTCTATCCTCACCTCTATCCTCTCTCCTCTCTCCTCTCTCGTCTCTTCTCTCTCTTCTCTCCACTCCTTTGTCCTCTCCACTGCCCTCTTTCAACTGCTCTATCCTCTCTCCTCTCTCCTCTGTCCTTTACTCTCCTCTCTCTCCTCTTTCATCTCCTCTCTCCTCTCTCCTCTCCTCTATCTTATAGCCTCTCCTCTATCCTTTTTCCAATCTCCTCTCCTCTATTCTCTATCCTCTCCTCTTTCCTCTCTCCTCTCTCCTCTCTCCTCTTTCCTCTCTCCTCTTTCCTCTCTCCTCTTTCCTCTCTCCTCTCCTCTATCCTCTCCTCTATCCTCTCCTCCATCCCCTCTCCTCTCTCCTCTCTCCTCTTTCCTCTCTCCTCTCCTCTCTCCTCTATCCTCTTACCTCTACTCTATCATCTCCTCTATCATCTCCTCTCCTCTCCTCTCCTCTCCTCTCCTCTCCTCTCCTCTCTCTGTCTTATAGCTACTCATCTATCCTCTACTCTTTCCTCTACTATATCCTCTATCCTCAATCCTCTATCCTCTCTCATTTCTCCTCTTCTTTATCCTCTGTCCTCTCTCCTCTATCTTCTCTCCTCTCTCCTCTCCTCTCTCCTCTCCTCTATACTCTATCCTCTCTCCTCTTTCATCCCCTCTAACATCTCTCCTCTCTCCTCTGCTTTGTCCTCTCTCCTTTCTCCTTTCTCCTCTATCCTCTATCCTCTCCTCTCTCGTCACTCCTCTCTCCTCTCCACTCTCCTCTCTCCTATATCCTCTTTCCTCTCTCCTCTCCTCTATCCTCTCCTCTATCCTCTCTCCTATCTCCTCTCTCCTATGTCCTCTCTCCTCTGTCCTCTCCTCTCTCCTCTCCTCTATCTTATAGCCACTCATTATCACTCCTCTCTCCTCTCCTATGTCCTTTCCTTTATCCTCTCCTCTCTCATCTATCCTCTCCTGTCTCCTCTATCCTCTCTCCTCTCTCCTCTCTCCAACTCTTCTCTATCTTCTCTCCTCTATCCTGTATCCTCTATAATCTCTCCTCTGTCCTCACTCCTCTCTCCTCTATCCTCTCCTCTCTCCTCTATCTTCTAGCCTCTCCTCTATCCTCTCTACTCTCCTCTCCTCTATTCTATCCTCTCCCCTCTATCCTCTCTCCTCTCTCTTCTCTCCTCTCTCCTCTCTCCTCTCTCCTCTCTCCTCTCCTCTATCCTCTCATACTCCTCTTTCATCTCCTCTATCCTCCCCTCTCCTCTCTTCTCTATCCTACTCCTCTCGCCTCTATCCTCTCTCCTCTCCTCTTTCCTCTCTCCTCTCCTTTCTTCTCTCGCCTCTATCCTCTCTCCTCTCTCCTCTCCTCTATCCTCTCCTCTATCTATGCTGACAGAATAGGATCAATCTACACTGTATCTCATCTTCCTAGTGTTCACTTGCACATCTGGCCCATAGGGCTGCCATTTAGGACTCAACCTTTGCCTTTACCTTTATGAGTATATTTACTGTGACACCTCGCTTGATACATCCTGTTTGTATGTTTGCTCACATATATGTCTGATCAGTCTACGGGCGGTTGGTACATCTTTCTGTCTTTCTGACATCCATTTTATGTGTTAGTGTGTGTCAGGTTTAGCTAGGGCACTTTACTTAAAGCCTGCTGGTATAATGCATTATGATGTGATCTTGCAATAATCAAGTATAAGGCTACTGTAATAAAGCATTTTAATTCCAGACTTTAATTGAAGTGATACCAGTATTTTTCCTGTCCTCCTTCAGATCTGTCCATCACAGGGCTATCCTCTCTGCCCACTATATGACAGCTCTCCTCTCTGTCTCCCCCTCCATTTCTCCCTCTCTCCCTCTATCCCTCACGCTCTCTCCCCCTCTCTCCCTCTCTCCCTCTCTCCCTCTCTCCCTCCCTCTCTCACTCTCTCACTCTCTGTCTGCCCACTGTCTGACAGACACTCATTAACACCACAGTAAGTCTTGATTAAAATAATCAGTGGGCAGACAGAGAGCGAGAGAGCAAGAGAGGGAATGGAGGGAATAGATGGAATGGAGGGAGGGAGGGAGGCAGGGAGGGAGGGAATGGACGGAGGGGCTAAAATTAACATTCCTCATTTGTCCTCTCTTCTCCTCTCCTCACCTGCAGCAGAATTCTAATTACAGAATCTTGTCAGAAGGATAATAAACTTTAATTACATTAAGACTATCTTAAGCTATGTTTGGCTGAAAAAACCTTTACGTGAACTGAGGATGATGGTTGTGTACTCTCTTAGAAAAAAAGGTGGTATATAGAACCTAAAAGGGTTATTTGGCTGTCCCCATAGGATAACCCTTTGAATAACCCTTTTTGGTTCCAGGTAGAACTATTTTTGGATCTATGTAGAGCCCAAATATTTCTACATGGAACCCAAAAGGATTCTACCTGAAACCAAAAAGGGTTCTACCTGGAAGCAAAAAGGGTTATCCTATGGGGACAGCCAAATAACCCTTTTAGAACCATTTTTTTCAAAGAGAGTAGGCTTGAATTATGAAACAGAACGTTATAATATATAGATATTTTTGGAAGGAGAGAATATCAGGCACATGAGCTCTCTAATTGTGGAATTGTTTCAGCTCAAAATGTTTAACCAAGGATCAATATACTATCTTCAGATATATTACACATTCTATCCATATACTGTCCATATTGTCTACACATCCCATCACACACACACATATACATATATATATATATATATATATATATATATATATATATATATATATATACAGTGGGGAAAAAAAGTATTTAGTCAGCCACCAATTGTGCAAGTTCTCCCACTTAAAAAGATGAGAGAGCCTGTAATTTTCATCATAGGTACACGTCAACTATGACAGACAAAATGAGGGAAAAAATTCCAGAAAATCACATTGTAGGATTTTTTATGAATTTATTTGCAAATTATGGTGGAAAATAAGTATTTGGTCAATAACAAAAGTTTCTCAATACTTTGTTATATACCCTTTGTTGGCAATGACACAGGTCAAACCTTTTCTGATAGTCTTCACAAGGTTTTCACACACTGTTGCTGGTATTTTGGCCCATTCCTCCATGCAGATCTCCTCTAGAGCAGTGATGTTTTGGGGCTGTCGCTGGGCAACACAGACTTTCAACTCCCTCCAAAGCTTTTCTATGGGGTTGAGATCTGGAGACTGGCTAGGCCACTCCAGGACCTTGAAATGCTTCTTACGAAGCCACTCCTTCGTTGCCCGGGCGGTGTGTTTGGGATCATTGTCATGCTGAAAGACCCAGGCACGTTTCATCTTCAATGCCCTTGCTGATGGAAGGAGGTTTTCACTCAAAATCTCACGATACATGGCCCCATTCATTCTTTCCTTTACACGGATCAGTCGTCCTGGTCCCTTTGCAGAAAAACAGCCCCAAAACATGATGTTTCCACCCCCATGCTTCACAGTAGGTATGGTGTTCTTTGGATGCAACTCAGCATTCTTTGTCCACCAAACACAACGAGTTGAGTTTTTACCAAAAAGTTATATTTTGGTTTCATCTGACATTCTCCCAATCCTCTTCTGGATCATCCAAATGCACTCTAGCAAACTTCAGACGGGCCTGGACATGTACTGGCTTAAGCAGGGGGACACGTCTCACACTGCAGGATTTGAGTCCCTGGCGGCGTAGTGTGTTACTGATGGTAGGCTTTGTTACTTTGGTCCCAGCTCTCTGCAGGTCATTCACTAGGTCCCCCCGTGTGGTTCTGGGATTTTTGCTCACCCATCTTGTGATCATTTTGACCCCACGGGGTGAGATCTTGCGTGGAGCCCCAGATCGAGGGAGATTATCAATGGTCTTGTATGTCTTCCATTTCCTAATAATTGCTCCCACAGTTTATTTCTTCAAACCAAGCTGCTTACCTATTGCAGATTCAGTCTTCCCCAGCCTGGTGCAGGTCTACAATTTTGTTTCTGGTGTCCTTTGACAGCTCTTTGGTCTTGGCCATAGTGGAGTTTGGAGTGTGACTGTTTGAGGTTGTGGACAGGTGTCTTTTATACTGATAACAAGTTCAAACAGGTGCCATTTATATAGGTAGACTAGTGGAGGACAGAGGAGCCTCTTAAAGAAGAAGTTACAGGTCTGTGAGAGTGCTTGTTTGTAGGTGACCAAATACTTATTTTCCACCATAATTTGCAAATAAATTCATTAAAAATCCTACAATGTGATTTTCTGGAATTTTTTTTCTCAATTTGTCTGTCATAGTTGACATGTACCTATGATGAAAATTACAGGCCTCTCTCATCTTTTTAAGTGGGAGAACTTGCACAATTGGTGGCTGACTAAATACTTTTTTCCCCCACTGTATATATATACAGTGGGGAGAACAAGTGTTTGATACACTGCCGAATATGCAGGTTTTCCTACTTACAAAGCATGTAGAGGTCTGCAATTTTTATCATAGGTATACTTCAACTGTGTGAGACGGAATCTAAAACAAAAATCCAGAAAATCACATTGTATGATTTTTAAGTAATTAATTTGCATTTTATTGCATGACATCAGTATTTGATCACCTACCAACCAGTAAGAATTCCGGCTCTCACAGACCTGTTAGTTTTTCTTTAAGAAGCCCTCCTGTTCTCCACTTATTACCTCTATTAACTGCACCTGTTTGAACTCGTTACCTGTATAAAAGACACCTGTCCACACACTCAATCAAACAGACTACAACCTCTCCACAATGGCCAAGACCAGAGAGCTGTGTAAGGACATCAGGGATAAAATTGTAGACCTGCACAAAGCTGGGATGGGCTACAGGACAATAGGCAAGCAGCTTGGTGAGAAGGCAACAACTGTTGGCGCAATTATTAGAAAATGGAAGAAGTTCAAGATGATGGTCAATCACCCTCGGTCTGGGGCTCCATGCAAGATCTCACCTCGTGGGGCTTCAATGATCATGAGGAAGGTGAGGGATCAGCCCAGAACTACACGGCAGGACCTGGTCAATGACCTGAAGAGAGCTGGGACCACAGTCTCAAAGAAAACCATTAGTAACACACTACGCCGTCATGGATTAAAATCCTGCAGCGCACGCAAGGTCCCCCTGCTCAAGCCAGCGCATGTCCATGGATTAAAATCCTGCAGCGCACGCAAGGTCCCCCTGCTCAAGCCAGCGCATGTCCAGGCCCGTCTGAAGTTTGCCAATGACCATCTGGATGATCCAGAGGAGGAATGGGAGAAGGTCATGTGGTCTGATGAGACAAAAATAGAGCTTTTTGGTCTAAACTCCACTCGCCGTGTTTGGAGGAAGAGGAAGGATGAGTACAACCCCAAGAACACCATCCCAACCGTGAAGCATGGAGGTGGAAACATCATTCTTTGGGGATACTTTTCTGCAAAGGGGACAGGACGACTGCACCGTATAGAGGGGAGGATGGATGGGGCCATGTATCGCGAGATCTTGGCCAACAACCTCCTTCCCTCAGTAAGAGCATTGAAGATGGGTCGTGGCTGCGTCTTCCTGCATGACAACGACCCGAAACACACAGCCAGGGCAACTAAGGAGTGGCTCCGTGAGAAGCATCTCAAGGTCCTGGAGTGGCCTTAGCCAGTCTCCAGACCTGAACCCAATAGAAAATCTTTAGAGGGAGCTGAAAGTCCGTATTGCACAGCGACAGCCCCGAAACCTGAAGGATCTGGAGAAGGTCTGTATGGAGGAGTGGGCCAAAATCCCTGCTGCAGTGTGTGCAAACCTGGTCAGACCTACAGGAAACTTATGATCTCTGTAATTGCAAACAAAGGTTTCTGTAGCAAATATTAAGTTCTGCTTTTCTGATGTATCAAATACTTATGTCATGCAATAAAATGCAAATTAATTACTTAAAAATCATACAATGTGATTTTCTGGATTTTTGTTTTAGATTCCGTCTCACACAGTTGAAGTGTACCTATGATACAAATTACAGACCTCTACATGCTTTTTAAGTAGGAAAACCTGCAAAATCGGCAGTGTATCAAATACTTGTTCTCCCCACTGAATAAATATATATATATATATATATACACTGCTCAAAAAAATAAAGGGAACACTTAAACAACACAATGTAACTCCAAGTCAATCACACTTCTGTGAAATCAAACTGTCCACTTAGGAAGCAACACTGATTGACAATAAATTTCACATGCTGTTGTGCAAATGGAATAGACAACAGGTGGAAATTATAGGCAATTATTAAGACACCCCCAATAAAGGACTGGTTTTGCAGATGGTGACCACAGACCACTTCTCAGTTCCTATACTTCCTGGCTGATGTTTTGGTCACTTTTGAATGCTGGCGGTGCTTTCACTCTAGTGGTAGCATGACACGGAGTCTACAACCCACACAAGTGGCTCAGGTAGTGCAGCTCATCCAGGATGGCACATCAATGCGAGCTGTGGCAAGAAGGTTTGCTGTGTCTGTCAGCGTAGTGTCCAGAGCATGGAGGCGCTACCAGGAGACAGGCCAGTACATCAGGAGACGAGGAGGAGGCCGTAGGAGGGCAACAACCCAGCAGCAGGACTGCTACCTCTGCCTTTGTGAAAGGAGGAGCAGGAGGAACACTGTCAGAGCCCTGCAAAATGACCTCCAGCAGGCCACAAATGTGCATGTGTCTGCTCAAATGGTCAGAAACAGACTCCATGAGGGTGGTTTGAGGGCCCGACGTCCACAGGTGGGGGTTGTGCTTACAGCCCAACACCGTGCAGGACGTTTGGCATTTGCCAGAGAACACCAAAATTCGCCACTGGCGCCCTGTGCTCTTCACAGATGAAAGCAGGTTCACACTGAGCACATGTGACAGACGTGACAGAGTCTGGAGACGCCGTGGAGAACGTTCTGCTGCCTGCAACATCCTCCAGCATGACCGGTTTGGCGGTGGGTCAGTCATGGTGTGGGGTGGCATTTATTTGGGGGGCCGCACAGCCCTCCATGTGCTCGCCAGAGGTAGCCTGACTGCCATTAGGTACCGAGATGAGATCCTCAGACCCCTTGTGAGACCATATGCTGGTGCGGTTGGCCCTGGGTTCCTCCTAATGCAAGACAATGCTAGACCTCATGTGGCTGGAGTGTTCCTGCAAGAGGAAGGCATTGATGCTATGGACTGGCCCGCCCGTTCCCCAGACCTGAATCCAATTGAGCACATCTGGGACATCATGTCTCGCTCCATCCACCAATTTCACGTTGCACCACAGACTGTCCAGGAGTTGGCGGATGCTTTAGTCCAGGTCTGGGAGGAGATCCCTCAGGAGACCATCCGCCACCTCATCAGGAGCATGCCCAGGCATTGTAGGGAGGTCATACAGGCACGTGGATGCCACACACACTACTGAGCCTCATTTTGACTTGTTTTAAGGACATTACATCAAAATTGGATCAGCCTGTAGTGTGGTTTTCCACTTTAATTTTGAGGGTGACTCCAAATCCAGACCTCCATGGGTTGATAAATTTGATTTCCATTGATAATTTTTGTGTGATTTTGTTGTCAGCACATTCAACTATGTAAAGAAAAAAGTATTGAATAAGATTATTTCATTCATTCAGATCTAGGATGTGTTATTTTAGTGTTCCCTTCATTTTTTTGAGCAGTATATATATATATATATATATGATTGTGGAGGCCAGGTCATCTGAAGCAGCACCCCATCACTCTCCTTGGTCAAATTGCCCTTACACAGCCTGGAGGTGTGTTTTGGGTCATTGTCCTGTTGAAAAAGAAATGATAGTCCCTTTAAGCCCAAACCAGATGGGATGGCGTATCGCTGCAGAATGCTGTGGTAGCCACGCTGGTTAAGTGTGCCTTGAATTCCAAATAAATCACAGACAGTGCCACCAGCAAAGCACCCCCACACCATAACACCTACTCCTCCATGCTTTACGGAAATATACATGCAGAGATCATACGTTCAACCTCACCACGTCTAACAAAATTACAATTCTCCAATTTGGACTCATCAGACCAAAGGACAAATTTCCACAGGTCTAATGTCCATTGCTCGTGTTTCTTGGCCCAAGCAAGTCTCTTCTTCTTATTGGTGTCCTTTTAGTAGTAGTTTATTTGCAACAATTCTACCATGTTGATGGCGCTGGAGGAGTTGGCTGCCGTTTTACGGCCATCTAACCAATTGCACTATTATGTGTGTTTTTTCGCATTATTTGTAATTTATTCTGTACATAATGTTTCTGCCACCGTCTCTTATGACCAAAAAGAGATTCTGGATATCAGGACAGCGATTATTCACCTTGTTTTGGACAAATATTTTTTCTTCAACGAGTTGGACGCAAAGGATATTCTACAGACACCCGACAAGGCCCAAATCCCCGTCTTTCGCATGAGAAAGAGATAGAGATATCGTGGACGTAGGTCGGGGTGCCTCGTAAGGATCCGACGGCGATCGAGTAAACTGCCTCTTACATCAATCCTATTAGCCAACATACAATCATTTGAAAATAAATTGGATGACCTAAGATCAAGGTTATCCTACCTACAGGACATTAAAAACTGTAATATCTTATGTTTCACAGAGTCGTGGCTGAACAACGACATGGATAACACACAGCTGGCGGTATATACGGTAAATCGGCAGGATCGAACGGCTGACTCACGTAAGACAAGGGGTGGTGGTATGTGTATATTTTAAACAACAGCTGGTGCATAAAATCTAATACTAAGGAAGTCTCTAGGTTTTGCTCTCCTGAGGTAGATTATCTCATGATAAGCTGTAGACCACAATATCTACCAAGAGAGTTTTCATCTATATTATTCGTAGCTGTCTATTTATCACCACAAACTGATGCTGGCACTAATATCACACTCAATGAGCTGTATAAGGCCATAAGCAAACAGGAAAAAACTCATCCAGAGGCAGCGCTCCTAGTGGTCGGAGACTTTAGTGCAGGGAAACTTAAATCCGTTCTACCTAATTTCTACCAGCATGTTAAATGTGCAACCAGAGGAAAAAAATACTCTAGACCACCTTTACAGACTACAAAGGGAAGCACAGGCGCGAGCTACCCAGTGACGCAAGCCTACCAGACGAGCTAAATCACTTCTATGCTCGCTTTGAGGCAAGCAACACTGAAGCATGCATGAGTGCATCAGCTGTTCTGGATGACTATGTGATCAGGCTCTACGTAGCCGATGTGAGTAAGACTTTTAAGCAGGTCAACATTCACAGACGGATTACCATGACGTGTACTCCGAGCATGTGCTGACCAACTGGCAAGTGTCTTCACTGACATTTTCAACATGTCCCTGACTGAGTCTGTAATACCAACATGTTTCAAGCAGACCACCATAGTCCCTGTGCCCAGTAACACTAAGATAACCTGCCTAAATGACTACCGACCCGTAGCACTCACGTCTGTAGCCACGAAGTGCTTTAAAAGGCTGGTCATAGCTCATATCAACACCATTTTCCCAGAAAACCTAGACACACTCCAATTTGCATACCGCCCCAACAGATCCACAGATTATGCAATATCTATTGCACTCCACACTGCCCTTTCCCACCTGGACAAGAGAAACACCTACATGAGAATGCTATTCATTGACTACAGCTCAGCTTTTAACAACATAGTGCCCTCAAAGCTCATCACTAAGCTAAGGACCCTGGCACTAAACACCTCCCTCTGCAACTGGATCCTGGACTTCTTGACGGGCCGCCCCCTGGTGGTAAGTGTAGGTAACAACACATCTGCCACGCTCAGTCCCCTACTGTACTCCCTGTTCACCCATGACTGTATGGCCAGGCACAACTCCAACACCATCATTAAGTTTGCCGACGACAAAACAGTGGTAGTCCTGATCACCGACAACGATGAGTCAGCTTATAGGGAGGAGGTCAGAGACCTGGCCGTGTGGTTCCAGGATAGCAACCTCTCCCTCAACGTGATCAAGATAAAGGAGATTATTGTGGACTACAGGAAAAAAAAGAGGACTGAGCACACCCCCATTCTCATCGACAGGGCTGTAGCGGAACAGGTTGAGAGCTTGAAGTTCCTTGGTGTCCACCTCACCCACAAACTACCATGGTTCAAACGCACCAAGACAGTCATGAAGAGGGCACGACAAAGCCTATTCCCCCTCAGGAGACTGAAAAGATTTGGCATGGGTCCTCAGATCCTCAAAAAGTTATACAGCTGGACCATCGAGAGCATCCTGACTTCTTGCATCACCGCCTGGTATAGCAACTGCTCGGCCTCCGAACGCAAGACACTACAGAGGGTAGTGCGTATGGCCCAGTACATCACTGGAGCCAAGCTTCCTGCCATTCAGTACGTCTATACCAGGCGGTGTCAGAGGAAGGCCCTAAAAATTGTCAAAGACTCAAGCCACCCTAGTCATAGACTGTTCTCTCTGCTACCGCATGGAAAGTGGTACCGGAGCGCCAAGTCTAGGTCCAAAAGGCTTCTGAACAGATTCTACCCCCAAGCCATAAGACTCCTGAACAGCTAATCATGGCTACCCGGACTATTTGCATTGTCCAGCCTACCCCACCCCCTCTTTTACGCTGCTGCTACTCTGTTTATTATCTATGAATAGTCACTTAAACTCTACCCACATGTACATATTACCTCAATTACCTCGACTAACCGGTGCCCCCGCACATTGACTCTGTATCGATACCCCCTGTATATAGCCTCCCTACTGTTATTTTATTTTACTGCTGCTCTTTAATTATTTGTTATTTTAATTTTTTACTTGTCTATTTTTTACCTAACACTTTTTTATTTTCTTAAAATTGCATTGTTGGTTAAGGGCTTGTAAGTAAGCATTTCACTGTAAGGTTGACACCTGTTGTATGGCAGGTAGCTTAGTGGTTAAGAGCGTTGTGCCAGTAACCGAAAGGTCGCTGGTTCTAATCCCCGAGCCGACTAGGTGAAAAATCTGTTGATGTGCCCTTGAGCAAGGCACTTAACCCTAATTGCTCCTGTAAGTTGCTCTGGATAAGAGCGTCTGCTAAATGACCTACAGTGGGGAAAAAAAGTATTTAGTCAGCCACCAATTGTGCAAGTTCTCCCACTTAAAAAGATGAGAGAGGCCTGTAATTTTCATCATAGGTACACGTCAACAATGACAGACAAAATGAGAAAAAAATATCCAGAAAATCACATTGTAGGATTTTTAATGAATTTATTTGCAAATGATGGTGGAAAATAAGTATTTGGTCAATAAAAAAAGTTTCTCAATACTTTTGTTATATACCCTTTGTTGGCAATGACACAGGTCAAACGTTTTCTGTAAGTCTTCACAAGGTTTTCACACACTGTTGCTGGTATTTTGGCCCATTCCTCCATGCAGATCTCCTCTAGAGCAGTGATGTTTTGGGGCTGTCACTGGGCAACACGGACTTTCAACTCCCTCCAAAGATTTTCTATGGGGTTGAGATCTGGAGACTGGCTAGGCCACTCCAGGACCTTGAAATGCTTCTTACGAAGCCACTCCTTCGTTGCCCGGGCGGTGTGTTTGGGATCATTGTCATGCTGAAAGACCCAGCCACGTTTCATCTTCAATGCCCTTGCTGATGGAAGGAGGTTTTCACTCAAAATCTCACGATACATGGCCCCCTTCATTCTTTCCTTTACACGGATCAGTCGTCCTGGTCCCTTTGCAGAAAAACAGCCCCAAAAGCATGATGTTTCCACCCCCATGCTTCACAGTAGGTATGGTGTTCTTTGGATGCAACTCAGCATTCTTTGTCCTCCAAACACGACGAGTTGAGTTTTTACCAAAAAGTTATATTTTGGTTTCATCTGACCATATGACATTCTCCCAATCCTCTTCTGGATCATCCAAATGCACTCTAGCAAACTTCAGATGGGCCTGGACATGTACTGGCTTAAGCAGGGGGACACGTCTGGCACTGCAGGATTTGAGTCCCTGGCGGCGTAGTGTGTTACTGATGGTAGGCTTTGTTACTTTGGTCCCAGCTCTCTGCAGGTCATTCACTAGGTCCCCCGTGTGGTTCTGGGATTTTTGCTCACCGTTCTTGTGATCATTTTGACCCACGGGGTGAGATCTTGCGTGGAGCCCCAGATCGAGGGAGATTATCAGTGGTCTTGTATGTCTTCCATTTCCTAATAATTGCTCCCACAGTTGATTTCTTCAAACCAAGCTGCTTACTTATTGCAGATTCAGTCTTCCCAGCCTGGTGCAGGTCTACAATTTTGTTTCTGGTGTCCTTTGACAGCTCTTTGGTCTTGGCCATAGTGGAGTTTGGAGTGTGACTGTTTGAGGTTGTGGACAGGTGTCTTTTATACTGATAACAAGTTCAAACAGGTGTCATTAATACAGGTAACGAGTGGAGGACAGAGGAGCCTCTTAAAGAAGAAGTTACAGGTCTGTGAGAGCCAGAAATCTTGCTTGTTTGTAGGTGACCAAATACTTATTTTCCACCATAATTTGCAAATAAATTCATTAAAAATCCTACAATGTGATTTTCTGGAAAAAAAATTCTCAATTTGTCTGTCATAGTTGACGTGTACCTATGATGAAAATTACAGGCCTCTCTCATCTTTTTAAGTGGGAGAACTTGCACAATTGGTGGCTGACTAAATAAATTTTTTCCCCACTGTATGTATAATGTATGTATATATTCGGCGCATGTGGCAAATCAAATTTGTTTTTATTTTATTTGAAGGCCTGATTCACACAGTCTCCTCAGTGAAATTGTGTTGATGTGAGCCATGACCAGCCTTTCAAAGCACTTCATGGCTACAGACTTGAGTGCTACGGGTCAGTAGTCATTTAGGCAGGTTATCTTAGTGTTATTGGGCACAGGGACTATGGTGGTCTGCTTGAAACATGTTGGTATTACAGACTCAGTCAAGAATAGACTGACAATTTTCCGAAAAAAGTTATTGTTTCTGGCCATTTTGAGCCTGTAATCGAACCCACAATTGCTGATGCTCCAGATACTCAACTAGTATCAAGACAGCCAGTTTTATTGCTTCTTTAATCAGCTCAACAGTTTTCAGCTGTGATAACATAATTGCAAAAGGGTTTTCTAATGATCAATTAGCCTTTTAAAACGATAAACTTGGATTAGCAAACCAAACGTGTCATTGGAACACAGGACTGATGGTTGCTGATAATGGGCCACTATACGCCTATGTAGATATTCCATAAAAAATCAGCCATTTCCAGTTACGAAAGCCATTTACAACATGTATTTCTGATCAATTTGATGTTATTTTAATGGACAAAAAAATTGCTTTTCTTTCGAAAACAGAAATTTCTAGGTGACCCCAAACTTTTGAACGGTAGTGTATATACAATTGAAGTCGGAAGTTTACATACACCTTAGCCAAATACATTTCAACTCAGTTTTTCACAATTCCTGACATTTAATCCTAGTAAAAATGTCCTGCCTTGGGTCAGTTAGGATCACCACTTTATTTTAAGAATGTAAAATGTCAGAATAATAGTAGAGAGAATGATTTATTTCAGCTTTTATTTATTTCATCACATTCCTAGTGGGTCAGAAGTTTACATACACTCAAACAGTATTTGGTAGCATTGCCTTTAAATTGTTTAATTTGGGTCAAACGTTTCGGGTAGCCTTTCACAAGCTTCCACAATAAGTTGGGTGAATTTTGGCCCATTCCTCTTGACAGAGCTGGTGTAACTGAGTCAGGTTTGTAGGCCTTCTTGCTCGCACATGCTTTTTCAGTTCTGCCCACACATGTTCAATTGGATTGAGGTCAGGGCTTTGTGATGGCCACTCCAATACCTTGACTTTGTTGTCCTTAAGCCATTTTGCCACAACTTTGGAAGTATGCTTGGGGTCATTGTCCATTTGGAAGACCCATTTGCGACCAAGCTTTAACTTCCTGACTGATGTCTTGAGATGTTGCTTCAATATATCCACATAATTTTCCTTCCTCATAATGCCATCTATTTTGTGAAGTGCACCAGTCCCTCCTGCAGCAAAGCACCCCCACAGCATGATGCTGCCACCCCTGTGCTTCACGGTTGGGATGGTGTTCTTCCGCTTGCAAGCCACCCCTTTTTCCTCCAAACATAACGATGGTCATTATGGCCAAACAGTTCTATTTTTGTTTCATGAGACCAGAGGACATTTCTCCAAAAAGTACGATCTTTGTCTCCATGTGCAGTTGAACATTCCAGAAGGACAACTATCTCTGCAGCACTCCACCAATCAGGCCATTATGGTAGTGGCCAGACAGAAGCCACTCCTCAGTAAAAGGCACATGACTGCCCGCTTGGAATTTGCCAAAAGGCACCTAAACGACTCTCAGACCATGAGAAACAAGATTATCTGGTCTGATGAAACCAAGATTGAACTCTTTGGCCTGAATGCCAAGCTTCACATCTGGAGGAAACCAGGCACCGCTCATCACCTGGCCAATACCATTCCTACAGTGAAGCATGGAGGTGGCAGCATCATGCTGTGGGGATGTTTTTCAGCGGCAGGGACTGGGACACTAGTCAGGATCGAGGGAAAGATGAATGGAGCAAAGTACATAGAGATCCTTGATGAAAACCTGCTCCAGAGTGCTCAGGACGTCAGACTGGGGGCGAAGGTTCAGCTTCCAACAGGACAACAACCCTAAGCACACAGCCAAGACAACGCAGGAGTGGCTTCGGGACAAGTCTCCGAATATCTTTGAGTGGCCCAGCCAGGGCCCTGACTTGAACCTAATCGAACATCTCTGGAGAGAACTGAAAATAGCTTTGCAGTGACGCTCCCCATCCAACCTGACAGAGCTTGAGAGGATCTGCAGAGAATGGAAAAACTCCCCAATTACAGGTGTGCCAAACTTGTAGCGTCATACCCAAGAAGACTCGAGGCTGTAATCGCTGCCAAAGGTGCTTCAACAAAGTACTGAGTAAAGGGTCTGCATTTTTATTTGTAATACATTTGCAAACATTTCTAATAACCAGTTTTTGCTTTGTCATTATGGGGTATTATGTGTACATTGATGAGAGAGAGAAAAACAACATTTGAATCCATTTTAGAATAAGGCTGTAACGTAACAAAATGTGGAAAAAGTCAAGGGGTTTGAATACTTTCTGAATGCACTGCATTCATATATGCACTGCATGACCAAAGATATGTGGACACGTGCTCGTCGAACATCTCATTCCAAAATCATGGGCAATAATATAGAGTTGGTCCCCCCCTTTGCTGCTATAACATCCGGAACTATTCTGGGAAGGCTTTCCACTAGATGTTGGAACATTGCTGCATGGATTTGCTTCCATTCAGCCACAGGAGTGTTAGTGAGGTCGGGCACTGATGTTGGGCGTTAAAGCCTGGCTCGCAGTCGGCGTTCCAATTCATCCCAAAGGTGTTCAATGGGGTTGAGGTCAGGGCTCTGTGCAGGCCAGTCAAGTTCTTCCACACCGATCTCGACAAACCATTTCTGTATGGACCTCGCTTTGTGCACAGGGGCATTGTCATACTGAAACAGGAAAGGTCCTTCTCCAAACTGTTGCCACAAAGTTGCAAGCACAGAATCGTCTAGAATGTCACTGTGTGCTCTAGCGTTACGATTTCCCTTCACTGGAACTAAGGGGCCTAGCCTGAACCATGAAAAACAGCCTCACACCATTATTCCTCCTCCACCAAACTTTACAGTTGGCACTATGCATTTGGGCAGGTACCGTTCTCCTAGCATCCACCAAACCCAGATTAATCCGGCGGACTGCCAGATGGGGAAGTGTAATTCGGCAGTCCAGAGAATGCGTTTCCAGTGCTCCAGGGTCCAATGGCAGCGAGCTTTACACCATTCCAGCCGATGCTTGGCATTGCATATGGTGATCGTAGGCTTGTGTGTGGCTGCTCGGCCATGGAAACCCATTCCATGAAGCTCCTTATGAACTGTTCATGTGTTGACGTTGCTTCCAGAGCCAGTTTGGAATTCGGTAGTGAGTGTTGCAACCGAGGACAGACGATCTTAACTCACTACGCGCTTCAGCGTTTGCCGGTCCCGTTCTGTGAGCTTGTGTTTCCTACCACTTCACGGCTGAGCTGTTTTTGCTCATAGACATTTCCACTTCACAATAATAACACTTACAGTTCACCGGGGCAGCTCTAGCAGGGTAGACATTTGACGAACTGACTTGTTGGAAAAGTGGCATCCTATGACTCTACCATGAAAGTCACTGAGCTCTTCAGTAAGGCCATTCTACTGCCAATGTTTGTCTATGGAGATTGCATGGCGGTGTTCTTAATTGTATACACCTGTCAGCAACGGGTCTGGCTAAAATAGCTGAATCCACTAATTTGAAGGGGTGTCCACTTACCTTGAATATATAGTGTACAGTTGAAGTCGGAAGATTACATACACTTAGGTTGGAGTCATTAAAACTAGTTTTTTCAACCCCTCCACACATTTCTTGTTAACAAACTATAGTTTTGGCAAGTCGGTTAGGACATTTACTTTGTGCGTGAAACAAGCAATTTTTCCAACAATTGTTTACAGACAGATTATTTCACTTATCATTCACTGTATCACATTTCCAGTGGGTCAGAAGTTTACATACACTAAGTTGACTGTGCCTTTAAACAGCTTGGAAAATTCCAGAAAATGATGTAATGGCTTTAGAAGCTTCTGATAGACTAATTGACATAATTTGAGTCAATTGGAGATGTACCTGTGGATGAATTTCAAGGTCTACCTTCAAACTCAGTGCCTCTTTGCTTGACATCATGGGGAAATCAAAAGAAATCAGACAAGACCTCAGAAAAAAATGGTAGACCTCCACAAGTCTGGTTCATCCTTGGGAGCAATTTCCAAACGCCTGAAGGAACCACGTTCATCTGTACAAACAATAGTACGCAAGTATAAACACCATGGGACCACGCAGCTGTCATACTGCTCTGGAATGAGACGCGTTCTGTCCCCTAAAGATGAACGTACTTTGGTGCGGAAAGTGCAAATAAATCCCAGAACAACAGCAAAGGACCTTGTGAAGATGCTGGAGGAAACAGGTACAAAAGTATCTATATCCACAGCAAAACGAGTCCTATATCAACATAACCTGAAAGGCCGCTCAGCATGGAAGAAGCCACTGCTCCAAAACTGCCATAAAAAAGCCAGACTACGGTTTGCAAATGCACATGGGGACAAAGATCGTACTTTTTGGAGAAATGTCCTCTGGTCTGATTAAACAAAAATGTAACTGTTTGGCCTTAATGATCATCGTTATGTTTGGAGGAAAAGGGGGGTAGCCATCACAAAGCCCTGACCTCAATCCTATAGAAAATGTGTGGGCAGAACTGAAAAAGCGTGTGTGAGCAAGGAGGCCTACAAACCTGACTCAGTTACACCAGCTCTGTCAGGAGGAATGGGCCAAAATTTACCCAACTTATTGTGGGAAGCTTGTGGAAGGCTACCTGAAACAGTTGACCCAAGTTAAACAATTTAAAAGCAATGCTACCAAATACTAATTGAGTGTATGTAAACTTCTGACCCACTGGGAATGTGATGAAATAACTAAAAGCTGAAATAGATCATTCTCTCTACCCTTATTCTGACATTTCACATTCTTAAAATAAAGTGGTGATCCTAACTGACCTAAAACAGGGCATTTTTACTAGGATTACATGTCAGGAATTGTGAAAAACTGAGTTCAAATGTATTTGGCTAAGGTGTATGTAAACTTCCGACTTCAACTGTATATACATTATAATGTATGTCTAAGTGTTCACTTTATATGGACTCCATGTTCACTAAGCTGGACCCTTTCGTTATTAGTGGAGTAGAATAACAGACAGGCTTTGTCGATGGGGTCATAGAGATAAAACTATGAGTTGACCTTCATTTTCTATAGTGATTTAAAAACAGTATAACACATAACGTAGGATGGATAATCGATGCCATTTAGCAGACACTTTTATGGCATCAGAAGTAAAACTCAAAATCCACTTCAGGATTACTGTAAAAAAAAGAGTGTGGGACATTTGAATGGCCTTGTGTGGGAGAGAGACAGAGAGAGAGAGAGAGAAGAAGAGTCAAAGCGAGAGAGTGCGAGAGAGAGAGAGAGACAGAGAGGCACATAGAAAGAGAGAGAAGAAGAGTCAAAGAGAGAGAGAGAGAGAGATAATTAGCATGCCTGTTCAACTAAGACGAGAGAGAACTTATTAAGACAGAAAAATAGCCAATGATTTGCTAATGGAATGCATTAAAATGTCCTTTGATGCTCTTAAAATGTATGTAGAAGTATGCGTCACTGCACTGTTCTATCGGTCACTGTGGTTACTGCTTCATGGGAACATCAGTCTTTGTTAGATGCATGTCAATTCTGGTACGTGGACACCCAGAACTAAAATCTTGCATAATTGCGTCAGATGTTCGATTACGTTCTGGGGGAGACATGTTAGAAAATATACTAAGGAGACTAGCAAAGACAGAAACTCACAGCCAGTTTGGGGCCAGTCTATGGGCAAATGTCCCCTCCCCACCAAAATAAAATGATTAGTGTCTAAAAATCTGTGTACCGGAACAAATTTCCACATTAGTCGTCGCATGGTTCTGACTAGGTGGAATACAGATACGACAGGAAGTAACTTTTTTGTAGGAGGTTAGGAGAACTTACGCAGCAGGTTAGGAGAATGAATGTAGCAGGTTCTAATAATTAGGTTAAGTTTAGGAAAAGGGATAGGGTTAACTAAAATGCTCTCCTAACCTGCTACGAAAAATCACTTCCGGTTGTAGCTATACTCCATCTAGTCTCAACCTCATCACATCCCACAGTCTGTCGACAGACACTACGATACCATTTATGTTACGTGCAGCGATGTAGAGGAAGGAAAACACAAGTAAATGCAGCACGACAGTTAACCTTTAGCAGAAAAATACATTGAAAGTATTCACCGCGACTGGTGAAAAAAAGAGTTTACCCACCTATTTTACCACTACATCACTGGTTCTGTGCATCTGTCCACAATAAATGACTGTTGCATCGATAGGAGGTACAACTAAGAATGTTTCAATCTATTGTTCTTTTTCACTTATTGGTGCCTGCCTCCTCTGTTTATCCCAAGGCATCGCTGTTTCTCTGAATGTCTAAAGTTAACTGTTTGAAAGCAGTGTTTAACTTGTTTTGTGTTTGAAAAGTGGTTGTGGCTGTTTGTACTCCATTGAATGCACCAAGTTGTAAGTCGCTCTGGATAAGAGTGTCTGCTAAATGACGTAAATGTATGAACCAAGTAATGACTTGCTATGTGTCGCATGGGATTGCATGACATTGTACCTTTAGTGTAAACAAGCATTGTAGTTCATCAAGCTCAGTATATACTGTATCCATGAATGAATCAATAATCAGTAATCAATTAAAGAGATTTGTCAAATGTACCCATTGATAAAGGTTAAATAAAATAAAAAAATCACTACTGAACAAAAATAATAACACAACATGTGTTGCACAAAAAGCATATTTCTCTCAAATTTTGTGCACACGTGTTTACATCCCTGTTAGTGAGCATTTATTCTTTGCCAAGATAGTCCATCCACCTAACAGGTGTGGCATATCAAGAAACTGATTAAACAGCATGATCATTAAACAGGTGCACCTTGTGCTGGGGACAATAAAAGGCCACTTTAAAATGTGCAGTTTTGTCACACAACACAATGCCACAGATGTCTCAAGTTTTGAGAGAGTGGGCATTTGGCATGCTGACTGCAGGAATGTCCACCAGAGCTGTTGCCAGAGAATTTAATGTTCATTTCTCTACCATTAGCTGCCTCCAACGTCATTTTAGAGAATTTCCTTATATGAACTGTAACTCTGTAAAATCTTTGAAATTGTTGCATGTTGCGTTTATAATTTTGTTCAGTGTATACAGTATATAGTTACATGTGCTAGTATGGTGTGGTGTGGTGTGTGTATGTGGTGTGGTGTGTGTATGTGGTGTGGTGTGTGTATGTGGTGTGGTGTGTGTATGTGTGTGTGTGTGTGTATGTGGCGTGGTGTGGTGTGGCGTGGCGTGTGGTGTGATGTGTGTTTGTGGTGTGGTGTGGTGTGGTGTGGTGTGTGGTGTGGTTTGTGGTATGGTGTGTGGTGTGTGGTGTGTGGTGTGTGGTGTGGTATGGTGTGGTGTGAGGTGTGAGGTGTGGTATGGTGTGGTGTGTGGTATGTGGTATGGTTTGTGGTGTGGTGTGTGGTGTGTGGTGTGGTATGGTGTGTGTATATGGTGTGGTGTGTGGTGTGGTATGGTGTGGTGTGTGGTATGTGGTATGGTGTGTGGGATGTGGTGTGGTGTGTGGTATGTGGTGTGTGGTGTGGTATGGTGTGTGTATATGGTGTGGTGTGTGGTGTGGTGTGGTGTGTGGTATGGTATGGTGTGGTGTGTGGTGTGGTGTGTGGTGTGGTGTGTTGTGGTGTGGTGTGGTGTGGTGTGTGGTGTGGTGTGTGGTGTGTGGTGTGTGGTGTGGTGTGGTGTGTGGTGTGTGGTGTGTGGTGTGTGGTGTGGTGTGGTGTGTGGTGTGGTGTGTGTTGTGTGGTGTGTGGTGTGTGGTGTGTGGTGTGGGGTGTGGTTTATGTGTGTCTTACTTGCATGCGTTAGTGCGCTTTGAGCAAAAAGCCCTGCCTGGCATCTCTGAAAAGGAAAAGCCACAATCCTCTGCCATCGGATTGGTTAATGAAGTGTGTTCCCTTCCTGTCTGCCTTTGCCCTGGTTGTCAGTTTGACAAAGCCAAGGAGCAGGGCTGCTGCGCGGGCGTACCCCTCCTCACCCTCCACTTCCCAACATGCAGAAGAAAGTATGGAGGAGGGAACACACTGAAGGCAGCCAGCCTTACACTCCCAGCTGTTTCGCGCTTTTAATTGTAGCCATCTTCCATCTCTCCCCTTCTCTTCTGAACTGTAGTTAGCTCCAGCATATAGCTGAACTACTCTTCTCTCATATTAGAGTGTAAGCTGTTATCCTATTTTAGTGTTACAACTTCCAAGAGGCTCACTCTGGCTCTCTGGTTCACCCGCTCCCTCAATCTATTTTAACATGGAGACTAAGTTCAGATAAATTCTGG
Source organism: Coregonus clupeaformis (assembly GCF_020615455.1). Taxonomy (NCBI): domain Eukaryota; kingdom Metazoa; phylum Chordata; class Actinopteri; order Salmoniformes; family Salmonidae; genus Coregonus; species Coregonus clupeaformis. The sequence goes on from NC_059192.1 coordinate 30,178,370, forward strand.
AATATATTACAAGGTTGTTGTTTTTTTTTTCCTTTCCTCTTCAGCCCTAACCGTTTCCAGCGTGTTGTCTAGCCTATTTCTCCAACTGCTTGCCCTCTGAATGTCATCTCTTTAGAGCAGGGTTTCCCAAACTCGGTTTTCGGGACCCCAAGGCATGCACATTTTGTTTTTTGCCATAGCACAGCTGATTCAAATAATTATTAAGCTTTGACAATTTGAACCAGCTGTGTAGTGTTATGCCAAAAACCAAAACATGCGCCCAATGGGGTCCTGAGGACTGAGTTTGGGAAACGCTGCTATAGAGGTATACTCACAGTAAGTATTTACTGCACCAACCAACAGCTAGTGCTTTACTGGGCCCGGCCCAGGTGGGAGGGTAGAGAGAGAGAGAGAGAGAGAGAGAGAGAGAGAGAGAGAGAGAGAGAGAGAGAGAGAGAGAGAGAGAGAGAGAGAGAGAGAGAGAGAGAGAGAGAGAGATAGAGAGAGAGAGAGAGAGTGAAAGGGAGAGAGAGAGAGAGAGACTTGGTCGGATCCAGTTAGCAACAATTTCTCTCTCTCGCTACTGCAGAAGTCAGTTAAAATTACATACACATGAGAGAAAAAAAATAAAAATATATATATATACATATATGTGTATATATATATATACACACACACTACCATTCAAAAGTTTTAGAACACCTACTCATTCAAGGGTTTGTCTTTATTTTGACTGTTTTCTACATTGTAGAATAATAGTGAAGTCATCAAAACTATGAAATAACAAATATGGAATCATGTAGTAACCCAAAAAGTTTTAAACAAATCAAAATATATTTTATATTTGAGATTCTTCAAATAGCCACCATTTGCCTTGATGACAGCTTTGCACACTCTTGGCATTCTCTCAACACGCTTCATGAGGTAGTAACCTGGAATGCATTTCAGTTAACAGGTGTGCCTCTTAAAAGTGGAATTTATTAATGAGTTTGAGCAAATTGGTTATGTTGTGACAAGCAAAGAGAAACGACAGTCCATCATTAACTTAAGACATTACCTTAAGGTCAGTCAATACGGAACATTTCAAGAACTTTTAAAGTTTCTTCAAGTGCAGTTGCAAAAACCATCAAGCGCTATGATGAAACTGGCTCTCATGAGGACCGCCATAGGAATGGAAGACCCAGAGTTACCTCTGCTGCAGAGGATACGTTTATTAGAGTTACCAGCCTCAGAAATTGCAGCCCAAATAAATGCTTCACAGAGTTCAAGGAACAGACACATCTCAACATCAACTGTTTAGAGGAGACTGTGTGAATCAGGCCTTCATGGTCGAATTGCTGCAAAGAAACCACTACTAAAGGACACCAATAAGAAGAAGAGACTTTCTTGGGCCAAGAAACACGAGCAATGGACATTAGACCGGTGGAAATTTGTCATTTGGTCTGGAGTCCAAATTTGAGATTTTTGGTTCCAACCGCCGTGTCTTTGTGAGACGCGGTGTGGGTGAACGGATGATCTCCACATGTGTATTTCCCACCACAAAGCATGGAGGAGGAGGTGTTATGGTGTGGGTGTGCTTTGCTGGTGACACTGTCTATGATTTATTTAGAATTCAAGGCACACTTAACCAGCATGTCTACCACAGCATTCTGCAGTAATACGCCATCCCATCTGGTTTGGGCTTATTGGGACTATCATTTATTTTTCAACAGGACAATGACCCAACACACCTCCAGGCTGTGTAAGGGCTATTTTACCAAGAAGGAGAGTAATGGAGTGCTGCATCAGATGACCTGGCCTCCACAATCCCCCAACCTCAACCAAATTGAGATGGTTTGGGATGAGTTGGACCGCAGAGTGAAGGAAAAGCAGCCAACAAGTGCTCAGCATATGTGGAAACTCATTCAAGACCGCTGGAAAAGCATTCCAGGTGAAGCTGGTTGAGAGAATGCCAAGAGTGTGCAAAACTGTCATCAAGGCAAATGGTGGCTATTTGAAGAATCTCAAATATAAAATATATTTTGATTTGTTTAAAACACTTTGGGTTACTACATGATTGTGGTCATCTGTAGCTCAATTGGTAGAGCATGGCGCTTGTAACGCCAGGGTACTGGGTTTGATCCCTGGGACCACCCATATGTAAAAATGTATGCACACATGACTGTAAGTCGCTTTGGATAAAAGCGTCTGCTAAATGGCAAATTATTATTTGATTCCATATGTGTTATTTCATAGTTTTGATGACTTCACTATAGCTCAGCTGGTAGAGCACGGCGCTTGTAACGCCAGGGTAGTGGGTTCGATCCCCGGGACCACCCATACACAAAAATGTATGCACGCATGACTGTAAGTTGCTTTGGATAAAAGCGTCTGCTAAATGGCATATTATTTATTATTATTATTCTACAATGTAGAAAACAGTAAAAATGAAGAAAAACACTTGAATGAGTAGGTGTTCTTTAACGTTTGATCGGTAGTATAGATAGATAGATAGATAGATAGATAGATAGATAGATAGATTGATAGATAGATAGATAGATAGGAGAGAGTGATTACAGCGGAGATAAATATATATTTGTGTGTTAAGTGTCTGTGCTAATGCGTTGGGTTACTGAAGCATGTAAAAGTAATTTTCATTTGAATCCTGGACAGAAAAGAAGTGGACGATGACAAGAACTAGCCACAGCACAAAGTCCAAGGTCTATTGGCCACACAGTCTGTTGGGTTCATTTGCCCAACATGCCGCAGACAGCAGTCTCTGGTCACGGCCCACCCTGGTTGACCTTGGACAGAAGGCCCTTGCATCTCCTCTACACCAGGGATATATGATATAACACAAAACTAGATTAATAATTGGGGTAGTTTGTTAACTTAAACCAAAGTGGTCGAAATAATGAATAACTGAACAGTAACTTCTTGACCAATAAGGTTGGAAAGTGGAAATGTTAAAAACACCATTAATGGAGCCACTACAGAGGCAGGAAACAGTGTTACTGGAGCCACTACAGAGACAGAAAACAGTGTAACTGGAGCGACTACAGAGACAGGAAACAGTGTTACTGGAGCCACTACAGAGACAGGAAACAGTGTTACTGGAGCGACTACAGAGACAGGAAACAGTGTTACTGGAGCCACTACCGAGACAGGAAACAGTGTTACTGGAGCCACTACAGAGACAGGAAACAGTGTTACTGGAGCCACTACAGAGACAGAAAACAGTGTTACTGGAGCCACTACAGAGACAGGAAACAGTGTTACTGGAGCCACTACAGAGACAGGAAACAGTGTTACTGGCGCCACTACAGAGGCATGAATTCCGCTCAAAAGGCACTCGATAAAG
>NC_059192.1:30186688-30206688 GCF_020615455.1 Coregonus clupeaformis
TGGTTCGAATAACTGAGCCAACAAGGTGAAACATCTGTTGATGTGCCCTTGAGCAAGGTACTTAACCCAATTTGCTCCAGGGGCTCCGTACTACTATGGCTGACCCTGTAAAACAACAAGTTTCACGGCACCTTTCCCGTGTATGTGACAATAAAACATCACAAAAAAATGTGTGTAAAATGTTACTGTTCTCAGACTTTTAATTCATCGATTTAAATTTTTTATTTTTTTTGGCAAAACGCTATATATCCACTGTTTAGCTGAAATTGAATGTCCGTAACCTGTATATTTTACAGTGATATGTGGTTGTCTCACCTAGCTATCTTAAGATGAATGTGCTAATTGTAAGTCACTCTGGATAAGAGAGTCTGCTAAATGATTAAAGTGTCAAATGTAAATACACTGCTCAAAAAAATAAAGGGAACACTTAAACAACACAATGTAACTCCAAGTCAATCACACTTCTGTGAAATCAAACTGAATACTTAGGAAGCAACACTGATTGACAATAAATGTCACATGCTGTTGTGCAAATGGAATAGACAACATGTGGAAATTATAGGCAATTAGCAAGACACCCCCAATAAAGGACTGGTTTTGCATGTGGTGACCACAGACCACTTCTCAGTTCCTATGCTTCCTGGCTGATGTTTTGGTCACTTTTGAATGCTGGCGGTGCTTTCACTCTAGTGGTAGCATGAGACGGAGTCTACAACCCACACAAGTGGCTCAGGTAGTGCAGCTCATCCAGGATGGCACATCAATGCGAGCTGTGGCAAGAAGGTTTGCTGTGTCTGTCAGCGTAGTGTCCAGAGCATGGAGGCAAAACCAGGAGACAGGCAAGTACATCAGGAGACGTGGAGGAGGCTGTAGGAGGGCAACAACCCAAGAGCAGGACTGCTACCTCCGCCTTTGTGCAAGGAGGAGCAGGAGGAGCACTGTCAGAGCCCTGCAAAATGACCTCCAGCAGGCCACAAATGTGCATGTGTCTGCTCAAACGGTCAGAAACAGACTCCATGAGGGTGGTATGAGGGCCCGACGTCCACAGGTGGGGGTTGTGCTTACAGCCCAACACCGTGCAGGACGTTTGGCATTTGCCAGAGAACACCAAGATTGGCAAATTCGCCACTGGCACCCTGTGCTCTTCACAGATGAAAGAAGGTTCACACTGAGCACGTGACAGACGTGACAGAGTCTAGAGACGCCGTGGAGAACGTTCTGCTGCCTGCAACATCCTCCAGCATGACCGTTTTGGCGGTGGGTCAGTCATGGTGTGGGGTGGCATTTCTTTGGGGGGCCGGAGGTAGCCTGACTGCCATTAGGTACCGAGATGAGATCCTCAGACCCCTTGTGAGACCATATCTGTCAGGTTTTGGCCATGACTGTTCGGGTTTTGGTCACTAGATGTCCCCATTGCACTTTTTTTGTACCTTTTGTTTTTCTTGCTCTAATTATTGTTTGCACCTGTAGGTCATTCCCTTGTTAGTATTTATACCCTGTGTGTTCCTCAGTTCCTTGCTCAGTGTTTGTAAGTTAGCACCCAGCCCCAGCCCAAGCCTTGTTTTATATAGATATTTCTCTGGTGGGATTTTCCAGAGGTTCTCTGGTTTAGTTCTTGTGTTTTGTTTGAGTAGTCTTTTGAGGTTTGTTTTTCCCTGCTGTTTTTTACCACTTTGTGGAGTTTCTTTTATTTTTTGGAGGTTTTCCTCTTTGTGCCTCTTGGCTTTATTTTTGGACATTGTGGATTTAGTTTCTTTGCCTGAAGATTTTGTTCTTTAATTAAACCACCATCTCTAGTACAGCTGTGTCTGCCTCATCTTCTGGGTTCTGACAATTATTAGTGACTGTTTCTCGCACCGGGTCGTGACAGAAACACTGAGCCATTATTATGAACCCAGAGGCAGCCAGTACCCAGGATCTTTTTTCCATGCTGTCCCACCATGAGGGGACTGTCCAACGCCACGAAGCTGCTCTGGTTCAGCAAGAGGCCTTAATGGCTAGACATTCTCAACTTCTGTCAGAGATGCTGACTTCCATAAAGCAGATTTCGGATCGACTTTCCCCGGCAACCGCTTCTGCTCCAGTTCATCCGATTCAAGGGCCCCTGGCAGTTAATCCCCTGGCTGAACCTCGTCTGCCGCCTCCCCAACGGTTCTCAGGGGATCCGAGTGTTTGTAAGGGGTTTTTCACCCAATGTTCTCTCTCCTTTGAGCTGCAACCATCGTCGCTTTCCCACCGACCAGTCCAAGATAGCATATATCATCACCCTGCTGTCGGAAAAGGCCCTAGCCTGGGCTACTGCTGTGTGGGATGCCCAAAGTCCCTGCTGTGCCAGCTACTCTACCTTTGCTGAAGAATTCAAGCGAGTGTTTCAAGGTCCTACCAACGGCCCTGACTCAGCCAAACAGCTCCTGACTCTCCGCCAAGGTCGGCGCAGCGTGACGGACTATGCCATCCAGTTCCGCACTGTGGCAGCAGCAAGTGGCTGGAACGACGAGGCGCTCACAGTGTGTTTTTGAAGGGTCTTTCTGACACCATCCAAGATGAACTGGCCACTCGGGAACCACCGGACAACCTCGAGTCCCTTATCAAGTTGGCTTCACGCATAGACCAGCGTCTGAGAGAGAGAGAACAAAACCATAGACCGCTCACCCTAGCTCCTATCGGTTCCAGCTCCGAGTCTCCACCTTTATCCTCGCTGGCTCCACCAGAACCCATGCAGGTTGGACGCATCTCCCAGGCTGAGAGAGACCGCCGGATGAGGGAGCGATGCTGTCTATATTGCGGCAAACCGGGCCATTTCCGCTCCACGTGTCCCGGGCTCCAGGGAAACGCACTCTCCCGTGCAGGCCTGGGAGGACTGTAACGGGAAACATAACCTCCTCCCATCCATCCAACTCCCGCCTGCTCATTCCAGTTACCCTTTCCTGGGACGACCACAAGTTTTCTCTTCAAGCCTTGGTAGACTCTGGAGCCGCAGGTAACTTCATGGATGGGATCTGGGCGAAGGAGAATGGCGTTCCTTCTGAACCTCTAAGTGACCCCATAAGGGTTACTACGTTGGATAGAAGTCCTTTGGGATCTGGACTTGTCACTCGTGCCACTACCCCCTTACGACTTTCAGTTTCCCAACACCAGGAAGTGATGAACTTTCATCTGATCTCCTGTTCCGAAGTTTCCTCTCGTCCTTGGTTATCCCTGGCTTCACAGCCATAACCCTCACATCGACTGGTCTGTGGGCACTATCAAGCAGTGGGGGTCCTACGTGCCAAGCCACTTGTATCTTCCCGAGTTCCCAGAGTTCTCCTTCCGAGTCTCTAGAATCCATCGACTTGTCCCGAGTTCCCGAGTGTTACCATGACCTCAAACTGGTATTTAGCAAACCGAGGGCCACCAAACTACCACCCCATAGACCTTACGATTGCACCATCGACCTGTTGCCGGGGACCTGCCCTCCCAGGGGTCGGATCTTTTCCCTTTCTCCTCCCCGAACGAGCTGCTATGGATACCTACATCAAGGACGCTCTGACAGCAGGCCTCATGCGTCCATCTACCTCGCCGGCGGGAGCAGGGTTTTTCTTTGTGGCCAAGAAAGACGGTGGATTACGACCTTGCATCGACTACCGGGGACTCAATGCCATAACCGTCCGTAACCGCTACCCGCTACCCCTTATGGCCACAGCCTTTGAGCTGCTCCAGGAAGCTGTTGTCTTCACTAAGCTTGACCTGCGGGAACGCATACCATCTTGTGCGGATCAAACCCGGGGACGAGTGGAAGACCGCTTTCAACACGCCTACTGGTCACTCACGAATACTCGGTGATGCCCTTCGGCCTGACCAACGCTCCGGCTGTGTTCCAAGCGCTCATAAACGATGTGCTTAGGGATATGCTTAACATCTTTGTGTTTGTTTACTTGGATGACATCCTCATCTTTTCGAGCTCCCTTCAAGAACACACTAAGCATGTCAGACAAGTGCTCAAACGCCTCCTAGACAGCCATTTGTACGTTAAGCCGGAGAAGTGTGAATTCCATTCCTCTCGAGTACAATTCCTGGGATTTATAGTGGAACCCGGACAAGTCCAGATGGACCCCAAGAAGGTAGAGGCGGTAGCGGATTGGCCCACCCCCAAGTCCGTTAAGGAAGTTCAGCGTTTCCTGGGCTTCACCAATTTTTACCGCAAGTTCATCAAGAACTTCAGCTCGGTGGCAGCCCCTCTCTCGGCGGTAACCAAGGGTGGCAACACAAGGTTTCTGTGGGGTAGAGAAGCTGAGACGGCCTTCCAAGGACTCAAGCAGCGCATCCTCTCTGCTCCCATCCTGACACTACCAACGGCGGATGAACCTTTTGTGGTGGAGGTAGACGCATCAGAGGTTGGGGTTGGAGCTGTCCTGTCTCAGAGGGGTGAAGACAAGAAGCTTCATCCTTGCGCCTTCTTCTCTCACCGGCTTACCCCGGCCGAGAGGAATTACGATGTGGGGGATCGTGAACTCCTAGCGGTTAAGATGGCATTGAAGGAATGGAGACACTGGCTCGAGGGGGCTTCTCAACCGTTTCAAGTGCTTACGGACCACAAGAATCTGGAGTATATCCAGCAGGCGAAGCGGTTGAACGCCAGACAAGCTCGATGGTCTCTTTTCTTCAGCCGATTTCAGTTTATCCTCACCTATAGACCCGGGTCGAAGAATCTTAAACCGGACGCCTTGTCACGAATCTACTCTCCTGCCATTCGAGAAGATACTGACATGACTGTCCTTCCGGCCGCTAAGATCGTGGCTCCGATCTCGTGGCAAGTGGAGGATACCGTGAAACAAGCTCAAGCCATCGAACCGGGCCCTGGAGGAGGTCCTGCTAATCGGTTGTTTGTTCCCAAGGCAGCAAGGTCCCAAGTCCTTCGGTGGGGGCACTCCTCTCGCCTCACCTGTCACCCGGGCGTAGGCCGCACCTTGGAGTTCATCCAGCGTAAGTTCTGGTGGCCCACCATAAAAGAAGACGTTGCCACTTTCATCAAGGCCTGTTCCGTGTGCTGCCAGGGCAAATCTTCTCACCTCCGCCCTCAAGGACTCCTTCACCCTCTATCTATTCCCCACCGACCCTGGTCCCATATCTCGTTGGACTTTATTACTGGCCTTCCTCCGTCCCATGGTAATACTACGATCCTAGTCATCATCGACAGGTTTTCTAAGGCGGCCAGGTTTGTTCCTTTGACCAAATTACCTTCTGCCAAGGAAACAGCTGAGTTGGTGATTAACCATGTGTTCCGAGTCTTTGGGATTCCGCAAGATATGGTTTCCGACAGAGGTCCCCAGTTCGCCTCAAGGTTTTGGAAGGCCTTCTGCCAACTCATAGGGGCCACGGCCAGTTTATCTTCAGGGTACCATCCGGAGTCCAATGGCCAAACTGAGAGGATGAATCAGGAGCTGGAAACCACCCTCAGATGCATGGTTTCCAACAACCCGTCCACTTGGGCATCCTTCATTGTTTGGGCCGAGTACGCGCACAACACCTTGTGCTCCTCCTCCACTGGTATGTCCCCGCATGAGTGTCAGTTTGGCTATGCGCCTCTATTGTTCCCGGACCAGGAGGCAGAAGTCAGAGTGCCTTCAGCCTCGAGGTTCATCAGACGCTGTCGGCTTACGTGGAAGAAGGCACGTCTTAATCTTCTGCGTTCCTCTCAGCAGTACCAACGACAAGCCAACAGAGGTCGCCGTCCCGGGTCCTACCCTGTACCCCGGCCAGAGAGTATGGCTCTCAACTAAGAACCTACCACTACGGGTGGAGTCTCGTAAGCTGTCCCAGAGGTTCATCGGTCCCTTTAAGATTGCCAGGAGAGTCAATCCCGTTACTTTTCGCCTGCACTTACCCAGATCACTTAAGATCAATCCAACATTTCACATTTCTTTATTAAAACCTGTTGTTTTTTCTCCCTTATCCCGGCAGGCAGACCTCCCCCTCCGCCCCGTGTCATCGGTGGCCAGTCGGCTTATACCGTCCACCGGATACTGGATTCCCGCCGGGTGCAGCGGTCCTGGCAGTATCTGGTGGACTGGGAAGGCTACGGTCCCGAGGAGCGCTCCTGGGTTCCTGCCAAGGACATACTGGACCCTGACCTCATTCGTCAGTTCAGGGCCCTCCACCCTGAGAAGGCTGGTAGGAACGTCAGGAGCCGTTCCTAGGAGGGGGATTCTGTCAGGTTTTGGCCATGACTGTTCGGGTTTTGGTCACTAGATGTCCCCATTGCACTTTTTTTGTACCTTTTGTTTTTCTTGCTCTAATTATTGTTTGCACCTGTAGGTCATTCCCTTGTTAGTATTTATACCCTGTGTGTTCCTCAGTTCCTTGCTCAGTGTTTGTAAGTTAGCACCCAGCCCCAGCCCAAGCCTTGTTTTATATAGATATTTCTCTGGTGGGATTTTCCAGAGGTTCTCTGGTTTAGTTCTTGTGTTTTGTTTGAGTAGTCTTTTGAGGTTTGTTTTTCCCTGCTGTTTTTTACCACTTTGTGGAGTTTCTTTTGTTTTTTGGAGGTTTTCCTCTTTGTGCCTCTTGGCTTTATTTTTGGACATTGTGGATTTAGTTTCTTTGCCTGAAGATTTTGTTCTTTAATTAAACCACCATCTCTAGTACAGCTGTGTCTGCCTCATCTTCTGGGTTCTGACAATTATTAGTGACTGTTTCTCGCACCGGGTCGTGACAATATCCACGTGCGGTTGGCCCTGGGTTCCTCCTAATGCAAGACAATGCTAGACCTCATGTGGCTGGAGTGTGTCAGCAGTTCCTGCAAGATGAAGGCATTGATGCTATGGACTGGTCCGCCCGTTCCCCAGACCTGAATCTAATTGAGCACATCTGGGACATCATGTCTCGCTCCATCCACCAACGTCACGTTGCACCACAGACTGTCCAGGAGTTGGCGGATGCTTTAGTCCAGGTCTGGGAGGAGATCCCTCAGGAGACCATCCGCCACCTCATCAGGAGCATGCTCAGGCGTTGTAGGGAGGTCATACAGGCACGTGGAGGCCACACACACACTACTGAGCCTCATTTTGACTTGTTTTAAGGACATTACATCAAAGTTGGATCAGCCTGTAGTGTGGTTTTCCACTTTAATTTTGAGGGTGACTCCAAATCCAGACCTCCATGGGTTGATACATTTGATTTCCATTGATAATTTTTGTGTGATTTTGTTGTCAGCACATTCAACTCTGTAAAGAAAAAAGTATTTAATAAGATTATTTCATTCATTCAGATCTAGGATGTGTTATTTTAGTGTTCCCTTTATTTTTTTGAGCAGTGTATTTGACATACAGTGGCTTGCGAAAGTATTCACCCCCCTTGGCATTTTTCCTATTTTGTTGCCTTACAACCTGGAATTAAAATTGATTTTTGTGGGGTTTGTATCATTTGATTTACACAACATGCCTACCACTTTGAAGATGCAAAATATTTTTTGAGGTGAAACAAACAAGAAATAAGACAAAAAAACTGAAAACTTGAGCGTGCATAACTATTCACCCCCCCAAAGTCAATACTTTGTAGAGTCACCTTTTGCAGCAATTACAGCTGCAAGTCTCTTGGGGTATGTCGCTATAAGATTGGCACATCTAACCACTGGGATTTTTGCCCATTCTTCAAGACAAAACTGCTCCAGCTCCTTCAAGTTGGATGATTTCGGCTGGTTTACAGCAATCTTTAAGTCACACCACAGATTCTCAATTCGATTGAGGTCTGGGCTTTGACTAGGCCATTCCAAGACATTTAAATGTTTCCCCTTAAACCACTCAAGTGTTGCTTTAGCAGTATGCTTAGGGTCATTGTCCTGCTGGAAGGTGAACCTCCGTCCCAGTCTCAAATCTCTGGAAGACTGAAACAGGTTTCCCTCAAATATTTCCCTGTATTTAGCACCATCCATCATTCCTTCAATTCTGACCAGTTTCCCAGTCCCTGCCGATGAAAAACATCCCCACAGCATGATGATGCCATCACCATGCTTCATTGTGGGTAAGGTGGTCTCGGGGTGACGAGAGGTGTTGGGTTTGCGCCAGACATAGCGTTTTCCTTGATGGCCAAAAAACTCAATTTTAGTCTCATCTGTTTGGGGAGTCTCCCACATGCCTTTTGGCGAACACCAAACGTGTTTGCATATTTATTTCTTTAAGCAAGGGCTTTTTTCTGTCCAATCTTCTGTAAAGCCAAGCTCTGTGGAGTGTAAGGCTTAAAGTGGTCCTATGGACAGATACTCCAATCTCCACTGTGGAGCTTTGCAGCTCCTTCAGGGTTATCTTTGGTCTCTTTGTTGCCTCTCTGATTAATGGCCTCCTTGCCTGGTCTGTGAGTTTTGGTGGGCGGCCCTCTCTTGGCAAGTTTGTCGTGGTGCCATATTCTTTCAATTTTTTAATAATGGATTTAATGGTGCTCCGTGGGATGTTCAAAGTTTCCGATTTTTTTTTCTAACCCAACCCTGAACTGTACTTCTCCACAACATTTTCCCTGACCTGTTTGGAGAGCTTGCTTGGTCTTCATGGTGCCGCTTGTGTCATGGATTCAGCCGAGGCTGCTCCTCCTCCTTGCTCGGGCAGGCTTTGGCGTTCGTCGGCCCCGGAGTACTAGCTGCTGCCGATCGATGTTTCGGTGTTTGTCTTGTTTGGTCTTTATTGTTTACACCTGTTTCCCATTATGTTGGATTGTATTCCCTATATTAACCCCTGTCTCTCATTGGTATTTTGTGTGTTATTTTTTGTTTGTCATTCCGGCAGTTCTTGTTTGTACGGGTCTTTGTGCTTTCCTCCCTGTTTGGAGGTTTGTTTTTTTGTACGTTGAGTTTACTGTGTTCAGTAAAAAACGTTGCCAGCTGCTCTGTGTCCTGCTTTTGACTTCGCTACCGAATACACGTCGTGTGACAGAATAACACACCTAGACATGGAGTCAGCAGGAGCGGTGGTGCCAGCTGGATCACTGGAGGAGCGCGTTATACAACAAGCGGCCATGATCCAGGATCTCGGCACCGCAATGGAAGGGGTGATGAACACCTTGAGGCGATGGGAAAGAGGAGGTTTGCCCACACCTCCTCCAACGATACCACTACCATCAGCTAAACCCATCGCTTCACCTCCGGAGTCCAGTGGGATTCGGCTCTCGCTCCCGAGGGCTTATGATGGCACCGCGGCCGGGTGTCAGGGTTTCCTGCTCCAAGTGGAACTCTACCTGGCAACCATCCAACCGGTGCCCTCGGGATACGAGATCGTGTCCGCCCTCATCTCCTGTCTGTCCGGCAAGGCAGTGGAGTGGGCCAACGCCGAGTGGGGGGGAATAGACGCCGCTACAGTCAACTATGCGGAGTTCACCCACCGCTTCAGGGCGGTGTTCGATCATCCCCCAGAGGGGAAGGCGGCGGGTGAGCGTCTGTTCCACCTCAGACAGGGGAAGAGGAGCGCGCAGGAGTTCGCACTGGACTTCCGGACTCTGGCTGCCAATGCGGGATGGAATGAGAGGGCCCTCATCGACCACTACAGGTGCAGCCTAAGGGAGGACGTTCGTCAGGAGTTGGCCTGCAGGGACACCAACCTAAGCTTCAATCAGCTGGTGGACATGTCGATTCGCCTAGATACCTTGTTGGCTACCCGCGGACGTCCGGAGTTGGGGCCGTCCATTCCATCCCCCAGCACTTCCGAGCCGAGCCCCATGGAGCTCGGGGGTGCTGGTGCTAGGGAGATGAGGAGAGAGACCAGGAGAGAGGCCGTCCCCTGCACCAACTGTGGCCGCAGAGGACACACTGCGGTTCGGTGCTGGGGAGGGTCTCCTAGGAATCGAGGCAGTAGGCAACGCACTGATGAGTCATTCCAGGTGAGTAAGCACCCAACTCACCCAGAGCTCTCTGTTGTACATATGTGTATTAAAGTTGTGCTTCCCGAGGTTTCTTCTCACTCCCAGCATAAGGCGCTAGTAGATTCAGGCGCAGCTGGGAATTTTATCGATCGCCGGTTCACGTATAAGTTAGGGATTCCTATTGTACCAGTTGATGTGCCCTTCCCCATCCATGCCCTAGATAGCCGCCCTTTGGGGTCGGGATTGATTAGGGAGGTCACAGCGCCACTTAAGATGAAGACGCAGGAGGGCCATGAGAAGATTATACAGTTGTATTTGATTGACTCTCCTGCGTTTCCCGTGGTGTTGGGGCTTCCCAGGTTAACATCTCATGACCCCAACATTTCATGGCAACAGAGGGCTCTCAAGGGATGGTCTGATTAGTGTGTCGGGCGGTGTGTAGGTGTTTCCGTAGGGGCAATGACGTGGAAAGTCCGAACCAAATTCCCAACATGCACATTCCTCCTGAGTATAACGATTTGGCACTCACATTCTGTAAAAAGAAGGCGACTCAATTACCACCTCATCGACAGGGTGATTGTGCGATAGACCTCCAGGTAGGCGCTGCGCTTCCTCATAGTTATGTGTATCCTCTGGCTCAGGAGGAGACAGCAGCTATGGAGACATACGTCACCGAATCTCTGAGACAGGGATACATACGGCCGTCCACTTCCCCTGCGTCCTCGAGTTTATTTTTTGTGAAGAAGAAGGATGCGGGTTTACGCCCGTGTATTGATTACCATGGTCTCAATCAGATTACAATCAAATACAGCTATCCTCTCCCTCTGATTGCTAATATGACGGAGTCATTACACGGGGCGCGATTCTTCACAAAATTGGATCTCAGGAGCGCGTTCAACCTGGTGCGCATTAGGGAGGGAGATGAGTGGAAAACAGCATTCAGTACCACCTCGGGTCACTATGAGTACCTCGTCATACCATACGGTTTAATGAATGCTCCTTCAGTCTTCCAATCATTTCTGGACGAGATTTTCCGAGATTTGCATGGACGGGGTGTAGTGGTGTATATTGATGACATTCTAATGTACTCCGCTACACGAGCCAAGCATGTGTCCCTGGTGCGTCGGGTGCTGGGTAGACTGTTGGAGCATGACCTGTATGTGAAGGCGGAGAAATGTCTGTTTTTCCAGGAGTCCATCTCCTTCCTGGGACATCGGTTGTCCGCGTCAGGGGTGGAGATGGAGATTGACCGCGTTTCAGCTGTGCATAATTGGCAGACTCCCACCACGGTGAAGGAGGTGCAGCGTTTTTTTTGGGTTTTGCCAATTACTACCAGAGGTTTATCTGGGGCTTTGGACAGGTAGCAGCTCCCATCACCTCCCTGCAAAGGGGGGGCCCGGTGCGTTTGCAGTGGTCGGCTGAGGCGGACAGGGCGTTTAGACATCTGAAGGACCTGTTCACCTCGGCTCCGGTGCTGGCACATCCGGATCCCTCTTTGGCGTTCCAAGTTGAGGTGGATGCGTCCGAGGCGGGGATCGGTGCTATACTGTCTCAGCGCTCGGGTACGCCTCCAAAACTCCGCCCCTGTGCTTTCTATTCCAAGAAGCTCAGTCCGGCGGAACGCAATTATGACGTGGGGGACAGGGAGCTGCTAGCGGTGGTCCAAGCCCTGAAGGTGTGGAGGCATTGGCTTGAGGGGGCTAAACACCCTTTTCTCATTCTGACTGACCATCGTAACCTGGAGTACATCCGGGCAGCGAGGAGACTGAACCCTCGTCAGGCTAGGTGGACCATGTTTCTTACCCGGTTTGTATTTAAGCTCACTTATATACCAGGGTCACAGAACGCTAAGGCAGAGGCCCTGTCCCGACGATATGACACAGAGGAGAGGTCCATTGAGCCCACTCCCATACTTCCGGAGTCTTGTCTGGTGGCACCGGTGGTGTGGGAGGTCGATGCGGAAATCGAGCGGGCGTTACGTGCCGACCCTACTCCCCCAGAGTGTCCAGAGGGGCGGAGGTACGTGCCGCTCGAGGTCCGTGATCGACTGATATATTTGGCTCACACGTCACCCTCCTCTGGTCATCCTGGTATTGGTCGGACATTGCACTGCCTTAGCGGGAAGTACTGGTGGCCCACCTTAGCTAGGGACATGAGGGTTTACGTTTCTTCCTGCTCGGTGTGCGCCCAGTGTAAGGCGCCTAGACACCTGCCCAGAGGGAAGTTACAACCTCTACCCGTTCCACAACGGCCGTGGTCTCACCTATCGGTGGATTTTGTCACGGACCTTCCCCCCTCCCAGGGGAATACCACGATCTTGGTCGTTGTGGATCGGTTTTCTAAGGCCTGCAGTCTCATTCCTATGCCAGGTCTTCCTACAGGAAACATGGAACGCTGGAACGCTGCGCATGTCCTACAAACGGTCGACGCCCTGTTTACTCACGTCTTCCGGCACTACGGGGTGCCTGAGGATATAGTGTCTGATCGGGGTCCCAAGTTCACCTCTAGTGTCTGGAGGGCGTTTATGGAACGTTTGGGGGTCTCGATTAGCCTTACCTCGGGTTTTCACCCTGAGAGTAATGGGCAGGTGGAGAGAGTAAACCAGGATGTGGGTAGGTTTCTGGGGTCCTATTGCCAGGACCGGCAGGAGGAGTGGTCGGGCTATATCCCCTGGGCAGAGAAAGCCCAAAACTCACTCCGCCACTCCTCCACTAATCTTACGCCTTTTCAGTGTGTGCTGGGTTATCAGCCGGTCCTGGCACCCTGGCATCAGAGCCAGATCGAAGCCCCTGCGGTGGATGAGTGGTTTCGGCGCTCGGAGGAATCATGGAACGCTGCGCATGTCCATCTGCAGCGGGCTATCAGACGGCAAAATGCGAGCGCCGATCGCCACCGCAGTGAGGGTCTGGTTTATGCACCGGGAGATCGGGTCTGGCTCTCGACCTGAAACCTGCCCCTTCTCCTGCCCTGCCGGAAGCTGGGTCGGCGGTTTGTGGGGCCATTTAAAGTCCTGAGGAGATTGAACGAGGCATGTTATAGGTTACAACTGCCCATTAATTACCGCATTAACCCCTCGTTCCATGTGTCTCTCCTCAGGCCGGTGGTAACTGGTCCACTCCAGGAGAATGAGATACGAGAGGCTCCTCCGCCCCCACTAGACATCGAGGGGGCTCCAGCGTACTCAGTCCGTTCCATCATGGATTCGAGGCGTCGGATGGGGGGTCTGCAGTATCTCGTGGAGTGGGAGGTGTACGGTCCGGAGGAACGGTGCTGGGTCCCTTGGAGGGACATCCTAGATCCCTCCCTGTTGAGGGATTTCCACCGGAGTCATCCGACTCGCCCTGCTCCGCGTCCTCCTGGCCGTCCCCGAGGCGGGGGTTACTGTCACCGATTCAGCCGAGGCTGCTCCTCCTCCTTGCTCGGGCAGGCTTCAGCGTTCGTCGTCCCCGGAGTACTAGCTGCTGCCGATCGATTTTTCGGTGTTTGTCTTGTTTGGTCTTTATTGTTTACACCTGTTTCCCATTATGTTGGATTGTATTCCCTATATTAACCCCTGTCTCTCATTTGTATTTTGTGTGTTATTGTTTGTTTGTCATTCCGGCAGTTCTTGTATGTACGGGTCTTTGTGCTTTCCTCCCTGTTTGGTGGTTTGATGTTTTGTACGTTGAGTTTACTGTGTTCAGTAAAATACGTTGCCAGCCGCTCTGTGTCCAGCTTTTGACTTCGCTACCGCATACACGTTGCGTGACAGCTTGCTTGGTGGTGCCTCTTGCTTAGTGGTGTTGCAGACCATGGGGCATGCATGCACCACTTTTACATTATTTATTTTTGAGAATTTTTTTTAAACAAGTTATTTCTTTCATTTCACTTCACCAATTTTGACTATTTTGTGTATGTCCATTACATGAAATCCAATTAAAAATCCATTTAAATTACACGTTGTAATGCAAAAAAATTGGAAAAATGCCAAGGGGGTGAATGCTTTTGCAAAGCACTGTACATATCTCATATTACTGTATTTAATTATAGAAAATAATATATGTACAGTTGAAGTCGGAAGTTTACATACACTTAGGGTCATTAAAACTCGTTTTTCAAACACTCCACAAATGTCTTGTTAACAAACTATAGTTTTGGCAAGTCGGATAGGACATCTACTTTGTGCATTACACAAGTAATTTTTCCAACAATTGTTTACAGACAGATTATTTCACTTATAATTCACAGTATCACAATTCCAGTGGGTCAGAAGTTACATACACTAAGTTGACGGTGCCTTTAAACAGCTTGGAAAATTCCAGAAAATGATGTCATGGCTTTAGAAGCTTCTGATGGGCTAATTTACATAATTTGAGTCAATTGGAGGTGTACCTGTGGATGTATTTCAAGGCCTACCTTCAAACTCAGTGCCTCTTTGCCTGACATCATAGAAAAAAAAGGAAAAGTGCTAATCAATCCCAGAACAACAGCAAAGGACTTTGTGAAGATGCTGGAGGAAACAGGTACAAAAGTATCTATATCCACAGTAAAACGAGACCTATGTCAACATAACCTGAAAGGCCGCTCAGCAAGGAAGAGGCCACTGCTCCAAAACCGACATAAAAAAGCCAGACTACGGTTTGCAACTGCACATGGGGACAAAGATCGTACTTTTGGTCTGGTCTGATTTAACAAAAATAGAACTGTTTGGCCATAATGACCATAGTTATGTTTGGAGGAAAAAGGGGGTTGCTTGCAAGCCGAAGAACACCATCCCAACCGTGAAGCACGGGGTGGCAGAATCATGCTGTGGGGGTGCTTTGCTGCAGGAGGGACTGGTGCACTTCATAAAATAGATCGCATCACGAGGAAGGTAAACCATGTGGATATATTGAAGCAACATCTCAAGACATCAGTCAGGAAGTTAAAACTTGGTCGCAAATGGGTCTTCCAAATGGACAATGACCCCAAGCATACTTCCAAAGTTGTGGCAAAATGGCTTAAGGACAACAAAGTCAAGGTATTGGAGTGGCCATCACAAAGCCCTGACCTCAATCCTATAGAAGATTTGGGGGCAGAACTAAAAAAGTGTGTGCGAGCAAGGAGGCCTACAACTTGACTCAGTTACAGCAGCTCTGTCAGGAGGAATGGGCCAAAATTCACCCAACTTATTGTGGGAAGCTTGTGGAAGGCTACCCGAAACGTTTGACCCAAGTTAAACAATTTAAAGGCAATGCTACCAAATAGTATTTGAGTGTATGTAAACTTCTGACCCACTGGGAATGTGATGAAATAAATAAAAGCTGAAATAAATCATTATCTCTACTATTATTCTGACATTGCACATTCTTAAAATAAAGTGGTGATCCTAACTGACCT
This sequence comes from Coregonus clupeaformis, assembly GCF_020615455.1. Classification (NCBI taxonomy): domain Eukaryota; kingdom Metazoa; phylum Chordata; class Actinopteri; order Salmoniformes; family Salmonidae; genus Coregonus; species Coregonus clupeaformis. The sequence continues at coordinate 30,201,869 of NC_059192.1, forward strand.
AAGAAAGGGAATTTTTACTAGGATTAAATGTCAGGAATTGTGAAAAACTGAGTTTAAATGTATTTGGCTAAGGTGTATGTAAACTTCCGACTTCAACTGTATATACAGTATGATTCAAAAGTTTGGTCACACCTACTCATTCAAGGGTTTTTCTTCATTTTTAAAACATAATTTTGTACTTGGTAGAATAATAGTGAAGACATCAAAACTATGAAATAACACATATGAAATCATGTAGTAACCAAAAAAGTGTTAAACAAATCAAAATTCATTTGAGATTTGAGATTCTTCAAATAGCCAAACTTTGCCTTGATGACAGCTTTGCACACTCTTGGCATTCTCTCAACCAACTTCATGAGGTAGTCACCTGGAATGCATTTCAGTTAACAGGTTTGCCTTCTTAAAAGTTAATTTGTGGAATTTATTTCCTTCTTAACGCATTTGAGCCAATCAGTTGTGTTGTGACAAGGTAGGGGTGGTATACAGAAGATAGTCCTATTTGTTAAAAGACAAAATCCATATTATGTCAAGAACAGCTCAAATCAGCAAAATTAAACAACATTCCATCATTACTTTAAGACTTGAAGGTCAGTAAATATGGACATTTCAAGAACTTTGAAAGTGCAGTCACAAAAACCATCAAGCGCTATGATGAAACTGGCTCTCATGAGGACCGCCACAGGAATGGAAGACCCAGAGTTACCTCTGCTGCAGAGGATACGTTTATTAGAGTTACCAGCCTCAGAAATTGCAGCCCAAATAAATGCTTCACTGAGTTCAAGGAACAGACACATCTCAACATCAACTGTTTAGAGGAGACTGTGTGAATCAGGCCTTCATGGTCGAATTGCTGCAAAGAAACCACTACTAAAGGACACCAATAATATGAAGAGACTTGCTTGGGCCAAGAAACAAGAGCATTGGACATTAGACCGGTGGAAATGTGTCCTTTAGTCTGGATTCCAAATTGGAGATTTTTGGTTCCAACTGCAGTGTCTTTGTGAGACCCGGTGTGGGTGAACGGATGATCTCTGCATGTATATTTCCCATTGTAAAGTATGGAGGAGGTGTTATGGTTTGGGTGTGCTTTGCTGGTGACACTGTCTGTGATTTATTTATAATTCAAGGCACACTTAACCAGCATGGCTACCACAGCATTCTGCAGCGATACGCCATCCCATCTGGTTTGGGCTTAGTGGGAATGTCATTTGTTTTTCAACAGGACAATGACCCAACACACCTCCAGGCTGTGTAAGGGCTATTTTACCAAGAAGGAGAGTGATGGAGTGCTGCATCAGATGACCTGGCCTCTAGAATCCACCGACCTCAACCCAATTGAGATGGCTTGGGATGAGTCGGACCGCAGAGTGAAAGAAAAGCAGCCAACAAGTGCTCAGCATATGTGGGAACTCCTTCAAGACTATTGGAAAAGCATTCCAGGTTAGGCTGGTTGAGAGAATGCCAAGAGTGTGCAAAGCTGTCATCAAGGCAAAGGGTGGCTATTTGAAGAATCTGAAATATAAAATATATTTTGATTATTTTAACACTTTTTTGGTTACTACATGATTCCTTATGTGTTATTTCATAGTTTGGATGTCTTCACTATTATTCTACAAGGTAGAAAATAGTAAAAATAAAGAAAAACCCTTGCAGTCAGCAAGCCAATTGCATGCTCCCTAAAATCTTGAGACATCAGTGGCATTGGGTTGTGTGACAAAACTGCACATTTTAGAGTGTCCTTATTTTGTCCCCTGTAAAAGGTACACCTGTGTAATGATCATGCTTTTTAATCAGCTTCTTGATATGGCACACATGACAGGTGCATGGATTATCTTGTCAAAGGAGAAATGGTCACTAAAAGGGTTGGAAACAAATTTTAGAGAATAAGCTTTTTCTGTGTATGGAACATTTCTGGGATCTTTCATTTCAGTTCATGAAGCATTGGACCAACACTTTACATGTTGCGTTTATCTTTTTGTTCAGTATATTAGTCCTAAATGGCACTCTATTCCCTAAATGATGCACTACCTTTGACCAGGGCCCATACTAGTATACATACATACTTGTTAGGGAATATTATGCCATTTGGAACACATCATATAACGGTCTTTCCATTTTCAATAGCAGTCCATTAGATCTGTTAGTGGTCCATATTGCTTATTACTGAACAGGCTCTACTATATTGTATAGAAAAGGTTTTCAATATCCTGTTAACTTATTAATGGTTTATGAGTGGTGGTTTCAAAAAAGTTGCAGTAGTACAGTAAGTACACTGGTCAATGGAACAACTTGGCATGTCCAGTATATCCTAGTGTGTATAGTAATGTCCAGTATATCCTAGTGTATGTAGTACTGTCCAGTATATCCTAGTGTATATAGTACTGTCCAGTATATCCTAGTGTGTATAGTACTGTCCAGTATATCCTAGTGTATATAGCACTGTCCGGTATATCCTAGTGTATGTAGTGCTGTCCAATATATCCTAGTGTATATAGTACTGTCCAGTATATCCTAGTGTATATAGTACTGTCCAGTGTATCCTAGTGTGTATAGTACTGTCCAGTATATCCTAGTGTGTATAGTCCTGTCCGGTATATCCTAGTGTGTATAGTCCTGTCCAGTATATCCTAGTGTGTATAGTACTGTCCAGTATATCCTAGTGTATATAGTACTGTCCAGTATATCCTAGTGTGTATAGTACTGTCCAGTATATCCTAGTGTGTATAGTACTGTCCAGTATATCCTAGTGTATACGCCAGGACAGTATACGCCAGGACAGCGGAGTCACTCACCACCTTCCGGAGACATTTGAAACCCCACCTCTTTAAGGAATACCTGGGATAGGATAAAGTAATCCTTCTAACCCCCCCCCAAATTGTAAAGTGGTTATCCCACTGGCTATAGGGTGAAAGCACCAATTTGTGAGTCGCTCTGGCTAAGAGCGTCTGCTAAATGACGTTAATGTGCCCTTGAGCAAGGCACTTAACCCTAATTGCTCCTGTAAGTCGCTCTGGATAAGAGCGTCTACTAAATGACTAAAATGTAATGTAAAATGTAAATGTATATAGCACTGTCCGGTATATCCTAGTGTATGTAGTGCTGTCCAATATATCCTAGTGTATATAGTACTGTCCGGTATATCCTAGTGTATATAGTACTGTCCAGTATATCCTAGTGTATATAGTACTGTCCGGTATATCCTAGTGTGTATAGTCCTGTCCAGTATATCCTAGTGTGTATAGTACTGTCCAGTATATCCTAGTGTATATAGTACTGTCCGGTATATCCTAGTGTGTATAGTCCTGTCCAGTATATCCTAGTGTGTATAGTACTGTTCAGTATATCCTAGTGTGTATAGTACTGTCCAGTGTATCCTAGTGTATATAGTAATGTCCAGTGTATCCTAGTGTATATAGTACTGTCCAGTATATCATAATGTATGTAGTAATGTCCAGCATATCATAGTGTATATAGTACTGTCCAGTATATCCTAGTGTATATAGTACTGTCCAGTATATCCAAGTGTGTACTGTCCAGTGTATCCTAGTGTATATAGTACTGCCCAGTATATCCTAGTGTGTATAGTACTGGATAGTGTATCCTAGTGTGTTTAGTACTGTCCAGTATATCCTAGTGTGTACTGTCCAGTGTATGCTAGTGTGTACGGTCCAGTATATCCTAGTATATATAGTACTGTCCAGTATATCCTAGTGTACATAGTAATGTCCAATATATCTTAGTGTATATAGTACAGTCCAGTATATACTAGTGTATATAGTACTGTCCAGTATTTCCTAGTGAATATAGTACTGTCCAGTATATCCTAGTGTATATGGTACTGTCCAGTATATCCTGGTGTATATAGTACTGTCCAGTATATCCTAGTATATACAGTACTGTCCAGTATATCCTAGTGTATATAGTACTGTCCAGTATATCCTAGTGTGTACTGTCCAGTGTATCCTAGTGTGTACTGTCCAGTGTATCATAATGTGTACTGTCCAGTATATCCTAGTGTGTATAGTACTGTCCAGTATATCCTCGTGTGTATAGTACTGTCCAGTATATCCTAGTGTATATAGTTCTGTCCAGTATATCCTAGTCCAGTATATCCTAGTGTTTATAGTACTGTACAATATATATATATATATATATATATATATATATATATATATATATATATGTCCAGTATATCCTGGTGTATATAGTATTGTCCAGTATATCCTAGTGTATATAGTACTGTCCAGTGTATCCTAGTATGTATGGTACTTCCCAGTATATTCTAGTTTATATAGTACTGTCCAGCAAATCCTAGTGTATATAGTAATGTATGCTTGAAGGATATGTGTTGTCATGATTTTGGAATATAGGTTTAATCTCTCTTTCTGAACAAGCAGACCCACATTATTAAATCACAACAAGATGACCCCCACTATTAAATCAAAACATGCTGACCCACAATATTACATCTCAACAAGCTGACCCACGCTATTAAATCGCAACAAGCTGACCCACATGATAAAATATCAACAAGTTGACCCGCATTATTAAATCACAACTAGCTGACCCACATTATTAAATCTCAACAAGCTGACCCACATCATTAAATCACAACAAGCTAACCCACATTATCAAATCATAACACGCTGGCTAACATTATTAGATCTCAACAAGCTGACCCACATTTTCAAATCACAACAAGCTGACCCACATTATCAAATCACAACAAGCTGGCCCACGTTATTAGATCTCAGCAAGCTGAAGCATATTATTCAATCACAACAAATTGAGGCACATTATTAAATCACAACAAGCTGACC